>NC_083599.1:28391579-28693357 GCF_020882245.1 Rhopalosiphum padi | reverse complement strand
CCGTATGTATTTGGTGTACAAGGAACTTCTCGCATTGAACATTTTTCATTCAATCAATATTGAACATTCATATTTTATTTATTTTTATGTAATTCAATATTTTTAAAATTATTCATGCTATAATAAACCTTTTAAATAAATTATCAGTTGCAGTGAGAGCATTATTCACTATAAATGTTTGCGAGCTTATGAATTAGTTATGATTATTTGTATTTCTGGTCTATAGGATTTATCATATGAAAATATGACATAACAATCTTAATTATACTGATTATACTATTTATGTAATATGCAAATAGATTTATAATTTAAAATAATATATATGTCCTAAGTGAATAAAATAAAAAATATTATAAATATTTACATTAATTTGTGTACTAGGAAGTTAGAAGATTATTATATTTTCTTATAATATAGATTATTACCAGGGCTCGTAAGTTCATGCATTTGCATGTAATTTTTGCTACACAGGAAAACATGCTAACTGAGATATAAATCCATTTCATAACAATACTCAATAGTAATAATTATATAAAGTTTAATAGTGCATGTTTTTGCATATTTTGAGTGTAAAGGCATATTTGTCATACAGTAGATTTTTAGGGTTATTAGCACCTATTATTACATAAAAAAAATATTATATTTAATTATTTAAATATTTTGTTTCTATTTTTGTTTCTTATTTTATTAATTTTCCTATTTACAAAATGGTCAAAATGATAGTATTAGTTTTGATTTATTTTTATTAATTTTGACTATTTTAAAGTGTATACAAATTTAAAGCAATAAAATACTTTTAAAATGAATTGATGTTTTATATTATTATTTAAAAAATGTCCTATGATTTTTTTACATAGTGCATATTTTAATAATGTTCGCGAATGCATATTTCCAAACTTTTTAATGCATATTTTGCCAATTTTTGAGTATGAATGCATACTAATTTATGTATTTTTCAGTGCATGAACTTATGAGCCCTAATTATTACTAAGACTCAGATTTATGTATACTTAAAATGTATGAAATATATTCATTTGTGTACTAATATTTGGTAAAATATATAGAAATGATTTTTTCAACAAAAAACTGGTTTTAAACTAAAATAAAAAAAGTAACAGAAAAGTGTATTTAATTGTTTATAATTTTATAATTTCAATTCCCATAAGAATTATAGTAAAATTAATAAAATAAATTATGATTTAAAATATTATCTGATAATCAAAGTCAATGTTCAGTGTATCTAAAAATTAGTAAAAATGTATTGTAAATAGAATCAACAAAAAAGGGGAAAATAACTACACCGCTGTACAGTATATTAAGTCGAGTGTACCTTGTCATTGAGTAAGTCACTATATAATGTATGTATTAAATCTGAAATTTGAATTCAATAATAAATTATTATATACAAAAAAGAAAATCTGAGCAGACAATTTGTCAACCTACATTACTAAGTATATTTTATGGTTTTTTTTTTTTTTATTATTATTGTTTTTAATATATTTTACTAGTCATACAGTAAACAATACATTTTAATTAAAAATTTTTATTTATTATATTATATTTAATTATTATAAAGTAGGTATATTATATAATTATTGTTATTAACTTTTGATTCTTACTGTGAATAGGTTTGTGGTATAAATAATCAATAATATAAAATTAATCTAAATGTTTTGAAAATGGCATTGTAATAATTACAGTTATTTATTTTGAATTAATTACCTATCCATCTGAAATCTTAAATTATGTATATTAAAATTTATAAAACCCTTGAAAGTTATGTATAGGCAATACAGCATGCAGTATTTCGGTTGCCTTCTTATTAGAAATTCAAGTGGTAAATGACAAATTATTATGTACGGGAGCAATAAATTTAATATTTATACAATACTTATTTACTATTACCTTTACCTATGTAGTAATAATATATCGAGTTTATTTAATAGATTAGAATATATTGAATCACATATCAAAAACAAAGTTTATTGATGATTTTATTTGCATTTTTATTTTTTTATTGTTTATTTCATTTTGCTGTTTTAGACTTGTAAAATATAAATCCGAAAACAAAAAACAATATAATTTTCATCTGATAAAATTACTATGATATTTACTATACAATTTTAATTTTCTTAATGGTTTGTCTGTCTACATGGCTTTGTAAATGTTTCTTTTATTTATGTTAACATAGTTTGAATATTATTATAGCTTTATAGGTAGGTAAATTTCTTTATTTTATTATTTTAGTATAATTTATATATAGCTCATAACTACTACCTTCAAGTCATACACTCATACCAATTACCATTTACTAGGCATTTGCTTCAATTTGTATTACACATTAAAATTAAAATATGTTTGAAGCATAACTTAGGTAGGTACATAGTAGAGTTAAAATTTTAAATTATGTTGTAAAAATTACTCAAATGTAAACTATAATAATATGCTCTTAAAATTAAATAACAAATATTTATTACCTACTCTTATCTTAAATTCTTAAGTATTAAATAATTTTAATTACTGCTAAAGAAATAGTTGGGTGTAGTTTTATTATTAACAGCAAGGAAAATATTTATAATTACCACTGTATTCCAACTATAAGTTTTATATTATTTAACTAATTACTATGGAATGTTATAAAAATATGATAAAGATCTGTGTCAATAATTTATTAGGTATTTCATAACTAAAGTCTAAAACTATTACAAAGTTTTGTTAAATTTAATTTTTTTATAATACATTAATACATTTTCCAAAAAATCTATGGAAGATAATAATAATTAATAGTGAAAAAAATTTGAAATTCTAGGAGAGCTGATATAAGAAAAATGATTTAGATTTCCACTAAAAACAAACTGGTTAGTTTCTATGTTTTGTACATTTTCCTAACAATTATAGTAATAAATAAACATAAAAACATAAGAACATTAAATACAAAAAGTGCAAACTATATTCAATCAATATTGAATGGTAGGTATACTTATGACAATAACTCTGTATGAGTTAATTTACATTTTACTTATATTGTATATTTGTATTACTTATATGACATGTATTGTATTCCTACAATTCGTTATTTTGTTACCTAATATACCAATAATTTTTAATTGTTCATTTTTATCATAAACATTTTAAAGCTAGTGAGTAGTAAATTTAATGTGATATACTGATATATTATAAAGTTGATGGAAATCATATAATAATATATTGAATATTGATATTAATAATATACAAATTATTGAATCAAATACAATAAGATCTGTACGCTAAAACAGAACAAGAAATAAGAGACAATTTTGTAATGTGTCATAAATTATCTTAGAGTGCAGTGCATATTTAACAGTAAAACGTTTATTATTGATACCTACTGTTTTAAGGACCCATTTGCGAAGGTTACATTAAACGGGATAAATTGTATGAAATATTATACATACAGAAACTTAATATTTACTATAATATAACTTTTTAATATAATCATATTATTTATTTCATAAGGATGATTGTTAGCAGAATTTAGAGCTTTAATCATATGCATAAAATCATTAGGTATGTAGGTATGCTGTTTGATAAAATTTGTTTAAAAAATTAAAGGCATATCACTGTATAGACGAACCATTTATCTAAATCAATCATCCAATTTATCTGCAATAAATAATTATTAAATTAAGATATTTGTTAAATGAAATGTTGATGTTAATTTTTATACTTGGTAATTTTGTGTAAAAATTGAGTATAGCAATATTTTATGTTCTTGATTTAATAAAATACCAACATCATATGCAATGATTTACCTTTATGTTTATACATATTATTGGTTTTACATCAAAAATTAAGTTATTTTGTTTGTCCTCATTTTATAATAAATTATGTTCTGATAATAACTCAAATTTTAATGGAAATATTTTATAAACATTTATTTAATTTTAATAATAATAATATGATTTATAATAAATTATACATACATATTACATAATTTATTATCGTAATTATAATTTATATTTTACAGAACTTGATTTAAAGTAAAGATGTAAAGTCGACCATTACCTACCTAAAATGTATTTGTAGTCTAACTATATACTTATATTTTCACATTAACTACCTATGACACATGTTGAGATCTATCTAACTGTTTAAGGATAGCTTAACACAATTTGGGTGACAACATTTTTTAGTTTTTTCTTTATTTTCAATTAGATAATTTAATTAACAATATAGGTATATTCAAATCTGTCTGTTGATAAAAATTGTTGCTGTTATCCTCAATGTATCATTTCCCCCTTAATTAAAACTTTTACGTCTCTCCTATTTTTTTTTTTTTATAATTATTTTATAAAAAAAATAAAAACAATATGGATATAGAATACATAGATAAAATAGGTATACGCATCTTATGTATTTGTGAAAATATTCATTCGCCGTCGCAATAACTGTTACTAGGAAATATCGGAACCAGGCAACTACGGCATTGATAACTAGATTTTATTCAGATCTCAAATTCCGCAGTGGGTGTAGTGAATAATCCTTGTATAATATTGTATGAACACACATGATTTACAGAAACCTTCGGTACAGGCTACAAATACGGCGAAACGAATACATATCAAAGATAAAGTAATTTTCGATGGATAACACACTATTGGTGGATGTACTGGCCGGTATTACCGGCGGATTTGCGTCCGTATTCGTGGGCCAACCGCTGGACACGGTCAAGGTGAAAATGCAATTGTTCCCCAAGATGTATGGTGGCATGTTTCCATGTTTAACAAATACTGTCCGTCAACAAGGATTTTTTGGTCTGTACGCGGGTATGCTACCGGCACTCGTCTCGAATGGTGCCGATGAGGCGGTCATGTTTGGTACTTACGGACAGTGCCAGAAAATAGTGGCCAAATCGGTCGGAGCAAACGATACGACTGATTTGAATTACATCGAAAATGCAGCAGCGGGAAGTATTGCGTCAGTAAGCAAAATAATAATAAATATGGCAAATTGAGTTACCTAATAATTGAAATTCATAATATTTTATAGGTCTATTTATTTTTATAATATTCAATGATATGCATTATGCATATTGCATACACATAAAAAAAAAAATAGCATATTATAATTTTTCAATAAATATTTACAGTTGCGAAATCTATTTATTTTTTCAGTTTTTTTCAGCTACAGTACTTTGCCCGACCGAATTGATAAAAATACGTATGCAAGGAATAAGCAATGAGGTTTCAGCTAATGAAAAATTGCAAGATCAAACAACAGGTCAAATTTTTAAAAATATCTGGAAATCTGAAGGTTTTAAAGGCCTGTATCGTGGGCTTGGATGTACAATAATCAGAGAGTTTATAGGATGTTCAGTATTCTTCGGTGTATACGAACGATCTCGCGAAATACTAAAACCAGAAGGTAAACGAAAGGAAAACTGTGATGCACTAGCTACAATGACGGCGGGATCTTTAGCCGGGATATGCACGTCGTTGATCATTTACCCAATAGATGTAATAAAATCTCGTGTGCAGATGGCAATAAAAGAGAACGAATTTCAGATGATTAAAAATGAAATTCTAAGTAGTGGTTCACGAGGATTGTACTCCGGTCTATTGCCAACAATGGTGAAAACCGTGCCGGTCACCGGAGTTTTGCTGCTCACCGTGGAGTTTTCAAAACTATTTTACCGAAAATATTTTTCGGAAATTCCGAATTCACTATCAAGTGTTTCCTATCAAAATTTTTTTTCAGTTTGTGATTTTATATCCGGATGGACAGCTGGTTTGTTATAAGTAGTTCAACGATAATCGGACAAAAAATTACGTATTTACATTATGCATTTTAATTCTCAGGTATTGTTTCTACATTAGTTGGACATCCAATAGATACAGTAAAAGTAGTACAACAAGTGACTAATGATAATGTAAAAAAAACCGTTAAAGATATTTACAATCAAGATAAGGCAAATAAAAATTAGTTAATTAAAGTATTAATAATAAAACTAAACAAAATTTAGTTTTTAAACAATTTAAGACTTACAAAAAATATTCCTTTAAAATTGATATTAAATATTTTATATTGAATAGTTCAAAGGATATTTTAGAGGAATGATGTTTCCGATCTTAAGTGTTGGTGTTGCAAATTCGGTATTTTTTGGAACTTATGGTAACGTGATGAGGTTAATCCAAATACAACGCGACGACAGTAAAACAAATAAAAATATTGATGTCAGGTTTTGCTACGGTGATGATAATTTGCACAAATATTGGCATTTCGATATATTTATTTCGGGTTGTATTGCCGGTCTTTCGTATGCGTTGATAAACACACCAATTGAAGTTATCAAAACATTGTTACAAGCGAGAAGTAAACCTCTTAACACTAAAATTTATATGATGCATACAAATATACTGGGTTTAGATATTTCAACTTTCAAGCGAGAATATTCAAAAGAAGCTGAACCATTATTAACAACGACCAGACCGACCAGTGCATATAAATTAATGATCGAACTTTATAAGATCAACGGTATACGTTCACTGTATCGAGGTGGAACATTGTTGTTTATTAGGTTTATTAAATTATATAAGAGTAGAGTACACAATAAAATAGTTATTGCATAATACCTATCATATTTTTTAGAGATGTTCCTAGTATGGGAATTTATGTGCTATCATATGAACATGTGTGTAGCATGCTAATGAAATTATCGCATTCTGAAACCAAAGTAGATTCAATGCCAAAGCATGTGCAAATTATATCTGGTGGTGTAGCAGGTAAACAACAATTACAAATTGAATAAATCGTATTAAAAATTAACGCGTAACAGAAATATATTTAATTAATTGTTGTCAATATTTTGAAAAAAAATCTTATAATATATTATAATCCATTTCATATGATTTTAATTTAGGTGTATTAAGTTGGATTTTAGTGTTACCGTTTGACGTAATCAAATCAAAAATTATCACTGACAATATCATGCAGCCGTTGTATAAAGGTGCGTGGGATTGTACAAAAAAGACTTACAATAATGGCGGCATCACAAGTTTTTTACGAGGATTTTGGTTACTTTGCTTACGGGCCTTTCCCGTTAATGGGATAGCATTTGCAACGTACGAAACGTTTATAAACAATTGTAGATTCGAAAAACCAAGCCAATTCAAGAACACTATGGATGATTCTAAGTGGACGTGATTCGGATTTCGGAGTATTTTAATTAATAGAAATCACATTTTAAACAAGTACTTTATTAGTTATAAGTGTTTAAAATTTAAATAAATGGAGTAGTGGACTAACATTTTGTGGTGTTCTCCTAAAGTTTAGGTCCTAATAAGCCACTCCACTCCACTAATTTATAAACTTTGAATACTTATAACTAATAAAGCAATAAACATTTTAAATTAATTTTTAATGTATCAAAATACTCTTTAAAATATATTCTACTTTAGATTATGAAATTAAATATGTATGTATGTATGTTTTTATGGTAAAAAAAAAAGTCAAAATATTTTGAAAATTATTATATCATGTATAGAAAATACTAATTTAAGCATTTATTGAACATTTAAAGTATATACCTACAGTTATTAGTTTTGAAATTAAACTAAAAAAACAAAATCAATTTTATCAAATACTGTAAAAATTCCCGTTTTTCTTAATTTTATTTTTTTTCCCTAGATTATATTATATTAAACATTAAAAAAGAACAATATTTTTTAAAAATCGTTATTGTATTAATTGATTATAAAAATTAAAAAATGATCATTTACTATGCACATTTTTACATGGCCCGTATCCGTATGTACATACATAGAAATTGTCTACATTGAACTCCTTAAAAACCTTCGGTACCTATAAATAATTTATAATTTTTAAAAATATTGAAATATAAAAAATATACTTGTTTTGAAAAATGTTATTCTCTCATTGCATAAAATTATATGAAGAAGTATAAAAATATAAATCTTTCATTCTTTATATCTATCTTTATTTATTTATTTTTATTATATAACTTAGTAGATATAGTATATAGTAAAATACATTTTAATTTATTAATTTTTTTTTATGATCAAGTGAACAAATGTTACCAGCAACATGCTAAATGTTTTTATATATTATATATATATATTATACGTTTGTAAATTATAATATGATATCATCATTAATTTATAAATAATTAATAATAATAATTTGACATGTGTGTCGTGTAAATGTGTATATTAATTAAGTAGTCATTTTTAATTTTCATAATCAATTTATGAATTTAATAGTTATAAAAATTGTTCTTTTTTTACCGATTGACGATTACCAATGGCTAGAACTAGATACATTTAATACTTAAACGAGTGGTTTCCTATCACACAACAGTTACTGAAATGAATTTCGTGAAATATTATTCACTTTTTTGACGTACCCAATAAACACATTCACGGAGACAAGTAGAGTAAGCAAACAAAAACAATGCACTAATGAAGTCAGCGATGGATTTAGCGTTAGGCGAGTAAGCAGTTGCCAAGGGCAGCAATTTTAGGCCAATATTTTATTGAAAATAGGTACTAGTTTTTTTTAGATTTCATAAGATAGGTCATTTTGTGAATTAATCTTTACAATTAAAGAAAACTTACCTACCTATAATATATCCTGTATAATATTAAATTTTCATATTATACCAAAAATTGATTTAATTTTATAAATATTTATCAAGTGTTGGTTTTAATTTATTTTTACCATTATTTAAGACGAAAGAATATTTTTTTTTCGTCTATTAAATCTAATTATAAACCAGAGCCACTGTGTTTATGTGAATATATAATATATGCATACAAAAAATAAAACTTTTTTCTATCCGAAAGATAAAATTTATTTTGATTAACTATAAAATGCTCTGTAACCCTGGTAGAGTAGATATATTACACAAATTATACAGAAATAATATTTATTTCAGAAATCAAAAATGTATTTTACTTTTTAAAAAAAATCGAATTATTTACGAGAAAATCTTTATTTTCTTTAATTCTGTATAGTCAGGTTTTAGTTGAGGTGCTATTATTACCTAGTTTCTAAGAATGAAACGAGTTTGATGGTAGTACGTATAAACGTATTATTAGTATTTACTATTTACTAAGTACAAATAGAAAATATAATATTATTAAACTCGGTAGTTATGACAAAATGAGTACTTAAAAATACGTTTTATTCATGGATAAGTTTAACGGGACGACAAAATAATATTTGCGTTGGGGCGGCCATTGTATAAATCCGAGTCTTTAATAATAGGCATAATAAAAAAATATAATACAGTAAAATCTCATTAATCCGGACTAATTGGGGCTTTAGGTTGTCCGTACTAATGAAAGTCCTAATGAAAGTTACAAAGTAACCAAAAATCGTAAATTATAAATTTAAGAACATTTTATTGGATATAATATTGTACTAATATTAATCGAATATTAATGCATATCTAACAATATTAAACCTAAAAAATATATCACAATAACCCGCATTTATGGAAAATGTATAGAACTCCTCGTTTTCATGTTTATTCCAATCTACGGCATAAACTAGCGTAATTAACGTATTATAAATTTATTAACAGCTGTCCGGATTAATGAGATTTTATTGTATATAATATAATATATATTACGAGGAGAAACAAAACGTCGAAATCTACAACGAGACGCCGCCACGCAACTGCAGGCCGCGGCGGCAATAGTCGACAGCTGTCTTGTTCTCCCACCCAGTACACCAAGGCCTCGCGCGTCGTAAACGAAAATTCGATTTTTATAAAAATGTTCAATAAAAAAGATTGCACGTTTCGTTTAATTTCATGACGCGCGATTTAGATGATTTATTTTTTTTATAAAAGGAGGATCGTCTGTGCAGTTTTCTGATATTTTGTCGTTGAACAAGTGCACTATATAGATAATTATTATCATACAGTTATGTCGTTTGAAATAAAATACCAAAATGTATACGACAAACTGTTACTGCATATATCACATAATATCGATGTATTTCGCTCACGTAGACGCGCCGTACCGACATCGCGTAACAGCGAGTACCGTCGAGAACTCATAAATGTTTTCCAACACTTACGAATTGTAACTAATTTTTAAATTTTCATATTATCAATAGAAGCCCGACCAGATGATCAGGCAATTTAAAAAATTAAATTTCTAGACTCCTTTGAGTGCTCCCCTCCACGGAAATCTTTAGTAAAAGGCGAAAGATTTTTTCGATTTGAAAGGGAACCGGAGTTGTCTAAGCACCGGCGTTCGGTTCCCTATATACAATCGGCCGAGTCTCGGTGCCGTGTAGTAGGCTGGTTTTCACATTACGCCGTTTTCCCGGTTACGGACGGATGTCTGCCGAGTCGGCGGACGTCCGGAACGCGACCGGCGAAAACATTTGGCGTCGTCGCGACGGCCGACAGTGAAAATCGGTGGCAGCGAGTCGCCCGAAACGCCTGGCGATCCCGTGCAAAGTGCATCGGCAAACGGCCGTGCTCGGAAACGCTATCTGTTGACCGCCCGGCGAAGCACCGAACCGTAAGCGGCGGTCGAGCGACGTATAGTGTTCGAACGAATCTCTACGGATCTCTCGACATGTATGTTACGGATTTTCCGATCGGCCGACATCGACGTAACGGTAGCACGAACCGGTGTAAAACGTTTTACTAATAATAATATTATTATTGTAATATACATTAGGATTAGAGAATACGTAACGATTATCCGTATCGTAACGCGGGCGACGATACGAATGACACAAACGGGCTGTCGGTTTTTTTTATTTCCAAAGGTGATGGCATCGCAGACGCAAACCACGTCGCTCGATATTATGATCACTCGACTGCCTTTCAAATATCAAATATATTTAGCTGTACGTCTCGACGATAAAGTGTTTGCTTATTGTATTTTTCGTTGTTTCACTCGAAGAATGAACATTTCGACTAAATTTCGAGTCGTTTAGCGTTCACTCGTATATTGTTATAGTCGTATTTCTCTCTATTTAGTTGATTTACCGCACCGTTCCGCGGTAAGTGCGATACAGAAAAATTTCGTATGCTAATGTCAGTATCGTGAACCGTAAAATTTCATAATTAACCAACGTACAATATTAACATATTTAAAGGTCCGTGACACGCTACAACGGCGATGCAAGCCAAAAGTTTGAAAAATATTCGACAGTTCAGTCACATTTTTTAAACAAGACGCGCTTTAATTAAACGACCAATTTAACTTAATCGTCATGGCGTCTCGCTATAAAAATTATAAAAAATATTTTAAAAAACTTGTGTTTTTTCCATAACGCTTCGAATACGTAAAGTTTTAACAAACAGTTTTTTAAACATCAGTACTTCACTATATTACTTTATAACCTTTCGCTGGTCTTCAGTAAATTGCGACCGGCCACAACTGTATAAGACGTATAATATAATCGCCGCCTCCGCGGCGTGTGAGTGCGTACTGCATTTAGTCTTTACGCGAGCGGTAAACGTATTCGTGAACCGTGTTCGACGTAAACGTGTACAGTTTGCTAGAATTATATTATGCACAACTGGCGATCCTGGTGGTGAATATTTTCTACAACACGTATACTCGCCGCGTCCATTTCACTGTTTAACAGAACAACAAACTACTGTACAACAGATACCGTTGGACGGTTTCTACCAATGGCTACTGGAGAGCGCTATCAGTATCGCGATCGGAACGACGATCGAAAGAAATATATTTTTTCATGCACTATATTTTCGATTATAAGTAATAATAAATTTATAACGTATTTATGTGTCAGTGGATCGGACCCGTATCGTCCGCGAATTGTTCACGGTCTTACTACTTGACACTCGTAGGTAATGCAATTTATTGGGGGGAAAATTGAACGATAATTATTGTTGAGTGGCGTCGATCTAAATCGAACAAATAAGACGCGACTGTCGAATTTTTTTTTTCCAACACTAAATGTAATTTGTTGTAATTTCAAGGTAACGACTGACGACGAAACCGATGGTATCAATTTCAAACAATTTTTACTACGTAGAAATATTCAAATCACAATAAAAACAAAGATGATTTTAAAAAAATCTATGTATTGTATACGATTAAAACGGCCTCTAGAGCGCACTACAGATATATTATTATTCGTGTGTAATTTACGAAAATGAGGACGTCCCATACCTGCTGTGTTGTCTCTGTCTTACCAAAATACATCATAACAAATTTCCGTTCACTAGAATTTACTGTAATGTAAATTTACCTATTATCAAATTCAAAGGTAAGAATATTATCTAGACAATGACAAATGCTTTTGATGATTAAATTATTTTAAAGTGAGTTACAGTTATGTAAAATATAACAACTTTAAAATGATAATATCAATAAAATCATATGTAATTGTCTAGATAATATTCTTACCTTTAAATTTGATAATAGGTAAATTTACACTAATATTACAAAATGTATTATGCTGAAAGAAAATTTGTTATGATGTATGTTAATAAGACAGAGACAACACTTGCGGGTATGGCATCCTTTTAAGTAGGTAATAAAATGTATAAACCGAGCTTATTAAGCATTTTTTTTTTCTTGTGGCTTTATTTTCTTGATTTTTTGTGACTTTTTTTCCTACTTTCACCAAGCTTATGTGTCATGAGTGCATTAACCATAACGTTTGTTTAATTTTTTAAAAGGTTTACTAATGCACTAGACTTAACTACAGTGAAACTTCTATTATTAATGGACTCTTATCAAAAGTGGACACATTTCCAATAGTGAACACATTTAAATTCCTCAAAAATACATGTACACAATAGAAGTTTTAACCTCTAAATAGCGGACACTTCTAGTGGATGTGGACATTAAAAATCAGTATAAAAATTAAAAATAACCTTATAATGTACTTAGTACATACTATAAGAAAATATGTACTAGGTATATTATTTTATCTTTTATACATTTTATTTTATATTCCTTATGTTAATGGTCTTCTTATTCAATAAATGAAAAAGGTTTGGTCTTCGGTTACATCAGTTGTGTTACACATAGGTATCTACATATTATGTCCATGGTAGAAAATTTTCAAAACTATTGTGAAAAATAGAAAACATTTACTAAAAAAAAAAAATAAATCACTGATAGTTTTGATGATATATAAAACATAAATATCCATTTTTTATTTTTAATACATAAATACATACTAATAATAAATAGAAAATATATTACAGTACAATATAATAAATCATACTTACTTTTTATAAATTTCATATAATAAATAATACTTATTTAAATGTGTAGGTACATATATAACCCATTTTTTATAAGACATTTTTCAATTCCCCATGATTGTCCACTATATAAAGATTTTACTGTATTAAAGCTCTAAAGTAAAAATAATTAAATATTAGAATGTATTTTATATTTTAGACAGCAATAACCCATAACTTAATGTATATTTTAATATTTAATCAATGTTTTAACTAATTAGTAGCTTTAAGTATAAATTTAAATTTTTTTTAAATTTCTATTCTAGTTATTGAGTAATCAGGTATGTGCATCGATTGTTTTTATAATAAAATAGATTATTATTCAAAAAGTACACTGAAAATATAAAAATTCGTTTTTCGAAAAAATTTCCATTGTCTATATCAAAATGTTATACACAAAGAATGTCCATTCAACAGTACATATTTATTATCTATGTTCTCTTATATTACTTTTTTCGATATTGATTTATTTTTTTGTCAAATTATGTGTACTTGAAAATAAAATAATAAAATGATTTTTGTCATTTTTGATGTTTTTAAAAACAATTTCAAATAAAACATAAAATCGGTTATTTTGTAGTATTATATAATATTATAATATTACGAATGTATACATAATACCAGTTCATCGACTATCGAAAATATAACCGTTCTATTGTAAAGATTATTTAAAAAAAAAACAGTAATGTAAGATTCATCTAAATTTCTAAAATGTCACATTAATTAAACCATATAAAATATAATTTTATTAAAATTCGGACAAAATATACAGTAATGACTACTAGAGGACGCTATCAATACGATGTGATCGCCGTCGACGATAGACGCTGTGCCGCCGCATTCGTCGCACAACATCATTACGCGTATAAACAACGCGTATGCACTATGCAATGCAATTTTGTAATTTGAAATCAAATGCGCTTGAGGTCAATTGAACTATAGTCGAATAGTATTGACTGGTACAGTAATGTTATGTGGTATGTACAATGATCAGTCACAGTCGTTAATGTCGATCAAAATGTTCAAACCGATAGCCACCGTTGTCGAATTTTATTCCGTTTAAACACTGTTTTTTCTTATAATTCTGTCGATACGGTCAATATTAATCGTGTCGTGTCCAAACAATTATTTACTAACATAATGTTCTGTAAGTTAATACTATTATTTAAGAAAAGCAATGAAAAAAAAACAGTGGTGAAATAATGAAATACGTGTCGTGGAAACGAATGTTTTACGTACGCGTCACTTTTCGTTGACGATAGATGGCGCAAACGAACTGTACCATTTGTATCATCGAACTGTGGTCAATTAATTTATGAAATAATGTATTTTAAATCAATTATCGATGACAAGTGAGGTGTAGTTAAATACATTATTGACATTTACAGCAATTTTTCAAAATCCGGTTTTCGGAAAATCGATATTTTTGCTTTTTTCGAAAACTTCAAAATTGAAAACTGCAATCGTCTTAAAATCGTTTTTTCCTTTAAGATAGCTCTGTGAATTTGAAAGAGTATCGCTTCTCGGCCTATCGGCTAAGATCAAAGTGTAGTATCTGTTCTTATCAGCTTAACGTGCAAACGAATCTGGTAAGAGCAGGTATCGTATCGATAGGCGCGTAACCGGTGAGAGTTTCTCCCGGCCTATCGGTACGTGTTAGTGGTGGTGTTTAGGTGAGCTGCTCCCGGCACCCCACTAGCGTGCACACATCTCTTGATCCGCTGGCCACTTGGGACCTTGAGAACACCCTTTAAGCCTCTCACCCCTCTACCTTCGCCACCCGACAATCGCCCCCCGCGTATATACCGGTGTGGGTTTTTGTGGTGTTAGGTGGGGTGAGCTGGTCCGACCTCATTTGTATTTGCAAGTGTTTTTGTGAATTTTTCTAAGTGTCGGTGAATTCAAGTGATTTTTTTTTATTCTTTTCCTCCTTCTTCCTCTGTGTGCGCGAAGCCATCACCCGGTATAGGCTCTACACTATCCGGGTGATAGCCACAGAAAGTGTGGATCCACAGGAGCTTGCTCCTGCCACTGAGGCCTAACGACCTCTCACAAACTTTAAAAAATCAAAGTGCGAAAAAAACCTCGCGGCCAGCCGGTGCCACCTCTTGGCCCGGCTGTTTTTTCGTTCGTTTTGTGATTTTTTTACGACCGGCTGTACGCCACCTATTGGAGCAGTCCGGTCAACGGGTTCATTCTTCCGTTCCCCGGCTGGTGCCGCCTCTTGGCCCAGCTGTTTCGTGTGTCGTGAATTCTTCAAGCAGCTGAACGCCGCCTTTTGGTCCAGCTGCTCCGCTGTCAACCTGTGAATTATTCAACGACCAGCCGAACGCCGCCTTTTGGATCTGTCTGGTCAACGACAACAGTTCCTGTTCTCCGGCTGGTGCCGCCTCTTGGCCCAGCTGTTTCGTGTGTTTGTGAATTTTTCACGCAGCTGAACGCCGCCTCTTGGTCCAGCTGCATTACTGTCAACCTGTGATTTATTCAACGACCAGCTGAACGCCGCCTTTTGGAGCAGACTGGTCTACACACGTGTACGTGAGTTATTTTTATTGTATTTTGTCCCGCCCCCGCCATGGCCGACCACACTGGCAGTAGCCAGGTGGCCGGCCCGTCCAACCGAGCTGACCCGGTACCGCCACTAGACCGCGACCCGTCGGATAGCGACTCTGTGTCCGATTGTGGCAGTACCGTGGGTAATATAGCTCGGCGACGTCAACCCAAGCTCGAAGGCCGCACGCTCACCATGTGGTTCCCGCTACCTGCTACAGTGGAATGTCCGTACGATGACTGCCATGCTCGTTTTCGGGTGAAGGTGTGGACTAGCGCCAAGCAGTCTATCGTGCGGCACATTCGTGACCTCCACACAGTAGCGGAATCCACGGTGGTGCGTTGCGTGGGGTGTAGGATTGTGTTGGGAGTCCGGCCGGGCGGCCACAAGTGCCCGGTAGCGATCGAGGAGGCCGAGGATGTGGTCGAAAGGTACGCTTGTTCGGTGGACGGATGTAGCGAGTCGTTCCCCAGCAAGCAGGGCCTTACAAACCACCTCCGCAACCACAAACGCGTCCTGGCTCTGGCTGCAGCTGCAGTCCCGTTCCCGGTCCCTGTGACCCGGCAACGCAGACGAGCCATGCTTGACCCCCTCCCCGTGCGCGGCGGCGATGCCCGTATCCCGGCGGCGACGGACACGGTGGAAGACGTGCCAAGGACACCGGCTGGTAACAGACCGCCGGACACAGGCGGCACGTCTCCCCCACCACCTTTCCCAGGCGCTGAACCAAGGACACCGGTCGGTAACAGACCACCGGACACAGGCGGTTCAGCCCTTTTACCTCACCCCGTGGCAGGCAATGCGCCAAGGACACCGGCTGGTACCAGACCGCCGGACACAGGCGGCGCACACCTGCCCCCTGCTCCCGCTGCTATACCGGCTATACCGATGCGCCTGTCGCCCCTGCGCCGTGAATCTCCGAGGAACGAGGCGTACAACATTGTTGTAGCGAGCCCAGATCTGTGGCGACCACGTGACCTCTCGCCGGCCGCCAGTAGCAGCTCCAGTTCCAGCGGTATAGTAGACGGTGACGGCGATCAGCTGGGAGATCCCATTCCGGAGCAGGATGCCGAGGTAGTCGACGAGGATGTGCAGATCCTCCAGCCCGATGGCACCACACCGTTGCACGCGTTCCTTGGGAAGTTCTTGGAACTGGCCAAGGTCCCGTGTTCAGAGGAGGTGTGGTTGAGATTTGTGGCTCTGGTCGACGAGATGACGGCTGAAGCTGCCGTCATAGCGAAGCTGCCCGTCAGGCCGGAAGGTCGAGCCTCTGGCAACAAGACTGCGATCGACCCGTCCGATGCCAAGGTGATCCAGTCCTTGTACAAGCGTAATAGGCGGCGGGCAGTACGGCTGATCGTCTCGGGTGAGGGAAAGCCCTGCGAAGTAGCGGTACCAGAGGTCGAGGAGCACTTCCGCAGGGTGTGGGCTCCGTCAGTATGCGACACCAGTGCATACGAGCCAGTAGAGGGCCGTAACCCGGTACCAATGGGTCCGTTCCAGTGCGCTGATGTCTCCAAACGCCTTGGGAAATTTGAGAACACCGCCCCCGGAGACGACGGACTCACGTACCGGCATTGGAAGCGCCTGGACCCGGAGTGCTCGGTGCTGACGGAGGTACTCAACCTTTGCCTCCGGTATGGAAGGATCCCTCCAGCCTGGAAAAAAGCGGTGACTATACTCATATATAAGAAAGGTGACAAGGGTGACCTGGGTAACTGGCGCCCCATCTCATTGAGCCGCACTTTGTACAAGTTATACGTGGGCTGTATCGCTAGCCGGCTGACAGAGTGGCTAACGACGTGCAAAGTGCTCAGCCCATGCCAGAAGGGCTTTCTGCCGGCGGATGGTGCGTTCGAGCACGTCCACACCCTTAACCGGGTGCTCGAGAAGGCCAGGACCAGTAAGTCCGACAAGTGCGTGGCCTGGTTGGACGTCTCGAACGCTTTTGGTGCCATACCCCACGCTGCCCTGGACATGGCTATCGGCTGCAGTGGTGCCGGCGAAGACCTCAGGGGGATCGTCCGCGACATTTACGACGGGGCATCCTCCTCGGTCAGTGTTGCCGGTGGCCTTACTGGTGATATTGAGGTGCGGTCTGGCATTCGGCAGGGGTGTCCACTCAGTGGTCTACTTTTTATAATGGCCATTGACCCGGTGGTGAGACGTTTACAGGGCGATGAGTCTGGCCACCGCGTCTTGGCATTTGCGGACGACCTTTGCCTGATTGCGGACCGTCCCGAAGATCTCCAGCAGTCGATATTTGCTGCTAGGGACGGCTTGAGTCGGTTGGGGCTCAAGCTTAACGCCTCGAAGTGCGCGTCCCTCCACTTGTCCGGGTGCAGGCCCGTCGGCGCCCGCAATACGATTTTTTCTTTGGATGGCACTGACATGCGTCCGTTGCTGGAGGGTGAGGCGGCCACGTTCCTGGGGGCCCAAGTCGGGTTCAACGTTGTCCCCCCGCTGTCCACATTGGCGGAAATCACTGAAATTGGGCTCAAGATAGCAAGGAGTAAGTTGGCACCGTGGCAGAGGTTGGACGCGTTGAAGACCTTTTTCTATCCCTCCACGGTGCACCTACAGCGGATGGGCACGTTCCCGAAGTCGGACTGGGCTCGGGTGGACAGGATCCTCCGCCCCGAGATCAAGGCCACGCTGAATCTCCCTCAGGAGGCGTCGGGGGAGTACATTTATGGTTCGACGAAGAGGGGCTGCTGCGGTATCCGTATTTTGGCGGAGGACGCCGACATCGCAGCAGTCGACAGCGCGTTTAAATTGTACACGTCCCCTGACCTGAGGGTGGCGTCGGACGCTGCTGATCACGCCGAGGAGGTCACCAGGCGGAGGATATCGAAGGACCCGTCGATCCACGAGGTCGCCTCATACCTGTCCGGGGAAGACGAGGGCGTGTTCCGGGCGACGAGAGGGTCCGGAGTGAGTAGCGTGTGGTCGAGGGCGCGTAATGCCTCCAAGCGCCTTAATGTCGAGTGGACAGTTGGAGAGGCCCCCTCGATCACCCATGAAGGCACGGTGTTGGGTGCGAAGCACAGAAGGGCGGTGATGAGGTCCATTCGTGACACCTTACGGCTCAAACGAAGCGATGCCTTGATCGCTAAACCCGATCAGGGCAGAGCCGTAGAGTGTGTCGCTGCCCATGCTGCTTCCACCCACTTCTTGAGGGATGGCGACTTCACGAGGTTCGCCGATTGGCGTTTTGTCCATCGGGCAAGGCTGAACCTCGTGCCGTTGAATGGCTCCTCGTCCTGGAGAACGGGTGACCGCAGGTGTAGACGGTGTGGGTACATAACAGAAAGCCTATCCCACGTCGTCGATCACTGTATGCGGTATACTGCGCTCTACTTGGCGAGGCACAATGCCATAGTTGCCCGAATCAAGAAGGCGGCATCCACCAAGTTTGAGGTCCTCTCCGAGAATCAAGCTCTGGGTAACCAGGGCTTGAGACCGGATTTAGTTCTGAAGAAGGGCCCAAACATTTATGTGGTGGATGTAACCGTGCCGTTTGACAACCGTCTGGCTGCGTTTGAGGTAGCAGCAGCGGAGAAACGCGCGAAATATGAAGGAGTTAGGGCTGAGTTAGCAGCGCGATACAAATGCGACGCGACGGTTGTCCCGTTCATCGTGGGGGCTCTTGGATCCTGGGACCCGGCCAATGATGCGTTCATGAGGGCACTATGCAGCCGTTCATATGGGACTTTAATGAGGAAATTGTGTGTCAGTGACACCATTTCCTCAACGAGGAATATTTATATTGAACACTTGACTGGTGTACGCCAAACCTAGTCAAGCTGTCTCTTTTCTTTTTTTTATTATATATATTTGTAATGCAGCATGCGCTGTATTTTTTTTTGACAATTTCATATTTTTTAACTTTTTTTATTATTACAATTTTTTTTATATATATATTTGATTTTTATGTCTCCCCCCCAGCATTGCTGATACTCCCTTATTTTATGTATTATGAATTTTTTAAATATCAATAAATGAACAATCTGTTCTTATCAGCTTAACATCTGATACACCTTTCATTGAGAGGTTCAAATGTTAAACTAATTTTTTCAAACTTTGGTGGAGATTTTGGGGCTTGCTCCTGCTCCACCGCGGGTTGACCCGGTATTGCAGTACCACCGGGAACGGCCCACATAATAATATGATCTAGGATAAAATATCTCAAAGATATATTCATTAATATATCAAAATCTAATTTATCCAAAATTTTGGAAGTTCAAAATCAAAAAAACTCGAATTTTGGATTTTCAAAAAAAATTTTTGTTTTCGCTCGGTCTATCCATATATCGTTCTTTTATTCTATGGATGTACAGTAAGTTATGTTATAACTTTTACATCTAGGAATTTGTAGGCAAAAACATTTATTTACTTTATTTATTCACCTCGACATTAAGTGAGAAACAATTATTTCAAAGATGGTTTCGATTATCATTATGTTTTGCTTAAACCGTTCCGTGTTGTTGTAATTCGTACATTAATACCTAAATAATAAAATATTGGAAATTTTAAATCACTACACGATTTTTCTGGACAGATGTTTGATTTTGTTAAGTAAAGACGTACGAAAAAATATGACGTTTTCAAAATATTTATTACGATTGTCATCGTTTTTATTTTGCGTGTAGCATGTATAGTAATAAAACGACGGGCGTTGCCGTCTGCACATACACACACACACACACGTTCATAACCCGCCGCCGCTACGACTACGTTCACTGCTGTGTCTACTCGGTTTTTAATTTGTATTTTATTCGAATTGACCTCTAGCAGCTATATTACGAGTTAGATATATGCACGTATATTATTCAACGTTTAAACGGGTCATTTAGAACTTTGAATATTAAGTATATTATGTTTTAATAAACGAGTAACAAAAAAAAAATCTATCTATATTAATTTCACTCCGAGGCAAATTCCTTCCCCTACCTTGACACGATCCACTAAATACAATATACTATACGGCCATAGTCCATAGTAGATACTAAATTTGAACTCACAAAATCACTTTAATTATTATCTCTTCTATCACTATCATCCTATCGATTTTTGTCGTATGAATCGTTGACTGTTATTCTCGCCCATGAATTAATAAAACATGATACCGTTTCGAGAGCTTATCACTAAATGATAAAACGTTAAAAACAAACAAAACAAATAACAATAACAACACAAAATATGTAAGTCTTCACAAACACAAACAACACAAAGACGATTTAAGATATTGTTCAATGTCGACGAGTTTATGAACAAACGGTTAACACTAGGAACTAGAAAGTTATGTGATTACAGCAGAAGTAAGTACATAGGTAGTGGGTACATCAAATTTTTTTTTCAAACTTTGCGTATGCCTCGTTCTAATGATTTTTCACCTCATCCCAAGCTTTGGAGCTATAAAATGATCACATAAATACCTACTCAAAGCTCTGAATATTCTTTTGTTTAATTTTAATGAAAAAAAATATATTTTATCAATGCATCTATTATATTTAGTGTTCGGTGAAAATGTCAACAGTTAATATGCGGACAGATACCCGAATAACAAATGTTATATTTTTTGGCATACTCCTACTATAGCATTCAGAGGTCTATAATTAATTAGATAAGTATTAAAATAATAAAATTGAAATCATAGGTACATGTTTAAATTTTAAAAAAATGCATGTAGTCGAACATGAAAGTATTTTGTATGCCCATCGAACAATGAATATAGATGTACATAAAAATAAATACGTATAATTTTTAAATCCAATGATAGGTGTATAATATATAGTACAAAGTAAGATTTTAATGGCTGATACTACACTATGTGAGGAAGGAGTATTGTAGATGATTTAGGATCTTAAAATCAACAAATATTTTGTTAGTTTGCTATTTTATAATATTATATAATAAAATTACAAAATATTTGAATTGATATGAATTTAATTTAGAATAATTTACTTATGAATCATTTATTCTGTATTTTCCAATTCAAGTACCTGTCTAGAATAAGGTATTTCACATGATATTGTTATTTGTTTGATGTACAGACAATACAGTCATTTTTGTTCTTATGTTGAAATTGTATCTTTTAGGTTGGTTGGTGCAATTTTTTGGACTTATTCGTGTTTGGTTACATCGCACATTACGCTTAAAAGCCAACGACACCTTTCTCCGCTCGCTATGTAGCCGGTTATTTTTAGAAAGCTGTGTGTCAGTGGTATCAACAGGTTCAGTTGTGACATCTACATCAAACATATAACGGGCACCCAGCAGTGTGTTCTATAAAATCCTTTTTACCTGTGTATTTTTCTTTTTTTATTGTTGTTATTTTTATTATTTTATCTAGTACCTAAAATATATAATTTACTTTGATTTTAAATTTAAAAAAACTAAATAATAATTGTAAATTGCTGTATTAGAAAATCAATCTTGAGTTATCGCCTGCAAAAGAGGAATATTGTTGAAACAAATAATAGTCATGACCTAACTGTTACAACTTACATGTTTGTGATATTTTTCTCGACCAGCTGAAACCGCCTATTGGAGCAGTTTGGTCAATTCTGTGCCCAGCTGGTGCAGCCTCTTAACCTAGCTGTTACATGACCTCTGAATTCTACATTAAACAGCTGAACACCACCTTTTGGTCAAGCTGTAACAAAACGTTATTAAAATGTTACAAAATAAATATAATAAATATGTATTAAACTAATTTCTTGTAATAAATTATTAATAAAATCTCATCAGTTAAATTATTATAAAATTAAAGTATTGTGAGTAATAGATATTTAGCAACACACAAATATGTCACTATAGGCAAACTGTTAGATAGGCAGTTTGCTTTATATATTTTTTAAATACAAGTTGTTCTCTCTTATCTTAAGTACCTATTGAATTATTTTAGTAACTAATCTAAGTATTATTTTTCTTATTTCTGAAAAATGTGTATAAAATACACATAGGTTTTGAATTATATCAGTGAAACTTTTTAACTTGTTTTTCTCTAAAATATTTAAAAAGCATTTATTATTATTTTGCATATCATAATTATGATTTTATAAATATCAAATAATAAAATTATTCTAGTGTACCCTTTATATTAATTAATTATGAGATTAATTGACAACTGTTATTAGTTTTATAATTTTATCTTAAGTATAGCTGTCTCATAAATAGGTTTAAAGATATTAAAAATAAAAATTATTATTTTTAAATCCTAAAATGCAATTTAACTTTTATTTAATTTTTTTTCTTATTTCTACCTTGCCCTTTATCTATTATTATTATTTTTTTTAATTATCTTTATTGAGTATTTTGCTAATATTTTTTTTGGTTTTAATTATTGAATAACATTTAAATATATAAAATAATAACTTATATTATTAGTATTAAATGACCAAGCATTACAAATATGGAATTAAAAATCTACTATAAGTAATGTATAAGAATATTATGTAATTCATACCTGATTTTGATATATTAGTGAGATCTTTTAAAGTCAACACTTTTCCTGTTTTTGGTTTGAATTTTATTTTGAATACATTTTTCTTTACTTTTAAATTCTTAATTTTTATAATTTTTGATTCTTAATTCTGTAGATGGTTAAATAATATTTCATTTAAATCATGATTGAAACAACCGTATGATTTTCAACATATTACCTTTATTGTTTATCCTAATATATATAGTATATATAGACTTGACACATTTTATCTCATAGTTACAGCAATTAGTTAGTTGTTAGTTATATTTTTTGCAGTGCATTGATGGGCATATTCTCAAGTAGGTATAATAGATTTATAGATGCAAATTTATTTATATTTTGTTATTCAAGACAGACTTAAAATATTATTAAAATGTCTTTTAATATTGCAAATAAGAAAAGCCTTACAAGATTATTTTTTATATTTGTAACAAAGCAACAGTTTTGCACAAATCAACATTCTATAGTAAGATATTATAAATAATATAAGAATATCCTCATTTATTTATAATTTTCTCAGTTGGCCAATAGATTTTAAATTGTAAATGTATTTTAAGAAGAAAATACATTTAGAATTAAAATTGTATACCATAGTTATTATCATATCAAAAGGTTATTAAAAAAGACTAAAAATCCAGACTTTTATAAAAACCAGTAAATCAAAAAAAAATGTATTTATCTTCTTTATTAATCAACATAATGTAAAAATATAATGAGTAGGTAGGTAGTTTTTTTTAGCAACTATAACTCAATAACTAGTAACTACTGTACAGACGTACAGTAGTCTAAGAACTATCACTTTTATGTTAAATTAACGGTTACCTTATTCAAACATTGCTCTATTAAAAATATTAATAAGCATACTACATACCTAATGATGTTTATGTTGAAATGCGATTTTAACTATAAAACATGTTTTTTATCATTATTATGAAGAGTATAGAAAATTCATATTTTTAAATATTTATAAAACACTGAATTATGATTTTATAATTTTGAATCAATCACCAATGGTGGTGATTCACCATTCGATTACCAATATCATTCTACCTATAAATTATATTCTGTTTTGTACAATATGACCATTTGAGACTGTTTAGTTAAGATTGGTGAACTATTTGTAAAGGACTTTATTAGATCTGAATTTTTAATCATAAATACTTTTTATACTTGCACACTATGTAAGTACCTTTAGATTATATATTACTATAATGATGCATGTGGCATAGGTATGAAAACTGCATACCTATATACTGCATATTTTATAAAATACATTAATACCTGCATAATAGGTACCTATATTGCTATAAACTAAAAATATAGTTAATAAAAAATTTATAAAAATATAAATCTTTCATGATAGAAAAGGAAAAAAATCGATTGATTAAAAAAGATCACATTTTTATTGTTGAAAATCGTAGTTTTTTAAATGTATGCATGTTATCGAGAGGTTGAGAATCATTGGCGAGTGCGGGTGTTCAGTAGTGATAGGCGACCGGGTATGCGGCTTTGTAGGCTGCTGGGAAGTACGATTTCTCGTATTTGCCTGGGTAGTATTTTCCATCGTCGTAAGCTGCGTAACTTGGGTAAGTTGCGTAACTCGAGTAAGCGGCGTACGGGGGTGGCGGCATATGCAGCTGGTGCGGCGTAGGCAGCCGGTGCGACGTAAGCAGCTGGAGCAGCATAAGCAGTTGGAGCGACGTAAGCAGCTGGAGCGGCGTAAGTAGCTGGAGCGGCGTATTTGTAAGTGTAGCTGGCTGGGTAGTTAGAGTATGACGAGTACGAATATGCCGGGGCTGGTGCGGAGTAAGCCAAGACCGCTGTAAAAAAAAAAAAAATCGTTTACATTTTATTTTATCGAATCGAATTTATCAAAATCCGATAAAAAAAAAGTATATTATAAGAACAGTATATATTTGTTAGCATTGTGTTCTATACAATATAATGTTTATATATATTATAAATTATAATACTTACGAGCTGGGGCAGCAGCGATGTAGGCGTGTTTCTTCACTCTTGCTCCATCATCGGCGGGCTTGTTTTCTTCGGCGGATACGGCGTACACGGCCAAGGCGATGAATATCTGTGGGTGGAAAGAATAAAAATAAATATTATATTGCTTATTAAATATATTTTAATACTTCCATATGTCATAATTATTATTGTCACGACAAATAGTACACACCTGCCGTTTTGGTAGGTAGGTATCTACAACTTAAAATACAGTAGGTATTTCTAAAAATCAGTAGCTATGATCTATGATACAATAATTTTTTTTGTAAGATATCATTATTCTACGATTAAATCCGATATCTACAATAATTAGTTTGAAAGACCTTAAGTTTATAGGTGATGTTTGCATGTATAGACTATAGACTATAGTACGCTCTTAAACTTTAAATTAAATATAATCAATCTAATTTTTATTTATAGAACTGTAATACTGTATGAAAATAGGGTATAACTGCAGGTCTGCAGCAGAGCACAAAGTGAGTCTTTCGAAATTCAATTATTTAGTGATAAAGTTCGAAGCTTTAATTGTTTTAATTTAAACTATAGATTGGAAAAATAGTATGTGTCTACGTATTTATAAGTAAGAAAAAACCACTAGTCGCGTTACCACACGTTACAAAATGTATAACTCACCAGATTCTTGAAAGAAGCCATTTCTTAATTGTTGATTTCTTCTTGTGTTTTCTACTACGAATCTGCAAACTTCAACCTGTGGTCGATGTGTGTACTTGGGATGTGAAAAGATATGTGATGCCAATGCCTGGTGCTGCTGGTCCTTATATATGCGGTTCGAACGATGGGTCTCTGCCCTCTGGTGATGTGAAGATATGTGGTTCCATTGACCCCTACTCGACAAGGGCGTTTCCTGTCTCCGAAATGCAAAATCCTGATCAAAATTGCGACGAGGTGTGGCGTAGTGCCTCATCAAATACATCGTTCATTGGCAGCTCAGTGGTACAGTGGTTGGCCTTGGACTTAAGGTGGTAATTGACTTTGCACCGAATAGTAGCGGTTGACCTTGGTCAGGGGGATTTGCGGTATAAAAAATGAATTTTATAATATAATAATAATCACAACGAAAATTTATAATATACATAATTAGGCGTTGCCGGACATGGTGTGTCTATCTACATTATAGATAAATTCGAGCACGATAGTGACTGATTTAGACTGATCTAGACATCCGAATTCAGCCAAAAAAATTATAAAGGCTTAATATTTCGAAATATAATATTGTGATGTGGAGTTACGAGATTAGAATCTGACACAGTTATATTCAAAGGCTGTAATAACACATATTAAATAAGCCCTCAATATTTTCATATATTTTTTTTATTTTCTCGAAGAAATGCTGTTGTGGTAGAATCAAAATGTACGCAAAAAAGATTCACCTGCAAGTCTACTTACTTCGGGCTTCCACTTTTTCTTTAATGATATATTTATTCATTTTATTCAAATTCTGATTTTGGAACTTTTAAATAAATATAAATACAATATTTTCAATTTGTATACTACTCAGTACTCAATGCGTGTTTTACAACGATACTTGCAATGTAACTTTTTAAATGTAAATTGTAGGTACTTATGTTTTTTTATTTTTATACTGCCTGTCACGAACGCATAAATATTTTATAAAATAGTCATATAGTAATAGTAATCGTGTGTACATTATTGTTGCTTATATAATATATTTGTTTCTAACAACTGCTATAATAGTATAATGTACTAATGTTTGACAATCATGATATATATATGGATATATCAAAATCCGTGAATTTAGTTTTTCATATACTTTTGTAATTGTTGCTCCAAGGCTCCAACCTAATAAATGAACTAAATTGTTGACCCAAAACATCACTTATAAAATAGTTAAAACTTTAAAAGTTAAACTTAAACTATTCAATAAAATCACCGTTTTTAATTTTATTTAAGAAATTCATAAAAAAAATGTCTATACTAAAGATTTGTAAATGTATTGCAAGATTCTATATAATATGTTTTGGAACCTATATGAAAAAAACTTCTGCTCGAAATTTGATGTCTATTTTAAAGTAAATTTATATGTTTATAACAGTTTTAATTTAAAATTTTTACGACAACGGATCACTTATACTAATACATAGTACATACTAATACTAATTTTTGAAAATTTAATACAAAATCCGATACAAGTTGTTTAAATTATATAAGCTACCTAAATAAGTATTTTGTAGTAAAAATGTATAAAATATATAATTTTATTCATTATTATTTATTTGTAAGGTTTGAAAAAGGAATATAATATTCCTCATAAGTATTTTATAAAATATAAAAATATAATTATTTTTTTAAGTTCAAATTTAATTATATTTTTATGATGTTCATTATTTTGTAATGACTTATACATCAAAAACATTAATCGTGGAGATTTTTTCATATAATATAATATTATTATGAATCTTAATATACGCAATAACATTTATTTTAAGATAGGTATTAATTTATATTTTTACTGCTTTACGATTTTTACAAAAAGATATTATTATATTGTAAAAAAATATATCAACCTACTGTAATACTAAAAGTTAAATAAATAGTTATATCAAAAAAATATATTATGAAATAAACTGGATACAGCCATACAGGCTGACATTAACAGACCATCTTTACTCCGAATCGTTTTTCGCGTACAATAATATATTGTTTAATCCAAATTTAACATACCGATAATAGTGACACACTCAATACTAAATGTACAATAAAGTGGTAGTGTGGTACCTACTTGCTTACCAACTTTTCTATGAAATTCGATAAAAAAAATTTAAAAATATAATATATTTATCGTAGACAATTGCAACATTTCACCATTAATTAAATAAAAAAAGCTCAAGTTCAATTAAAACTCAAGAAAATTCAATATAAGATCCAAATAAGTTATTGTTCTTATAGAGTTTTAGAAAATTAAAAAAAGAATAGGCTCTGTATTTTGAATAATTATTTAAAATTAACATTACGAACGCTTATTATGTTCAATCTTTATAATAGTTATAACTTATAATGTGGGCAAATTTAATACAAGGTTTCTCATAAAATCATAAGTAATTTATATTAGCATATTGTAACCAAAAAATAATCTTAAAAGTATATAAACACAAAAACGCAGTTTTTTTTTAGACATTTTAAGTTTTTAAATTAAATATTAAATTCAAGATAAAAATGTTAATTAGCGATTTGTTAAGTGTACGTAATTTAAAAATATTATTTAGAAGTACCTAAATATTAAAAAAATACATAATACCACTTTACAGTAATACGTATTTCAATACTTGATACTTTCATATTATATTAACATATTTTATACACATAATAACATTTTCAAATTATTCATCTTATGATATTACTAATAAACAGGCTTGTTCAGAGATATTTTAGGGCCCGGTGCGGCGGTGCAGAATCATGGACTCCTTTTTAATTTAAATTTTATTTCAGAATATTAAATTTAGGTACAAGTTTTCACAAAAACATGCTGTTGGCTCCATAATTTATAAGTTTATTCCATAAATAATAATAAATTTTACACATTGGGCGATATTATATTATTATAATAGTATATTTACTATTTAGTATACAAAATCATTATAATCATAATTAATACAATACTACTTATGTATTATAAGTACATACGTCATTAATATACATTAAAAAAATGTTTATGTGTATAATAAGAAAAGTACAATGACTTGGGAATAGTTATAAATGTATTTATAGAACCAAAAGCATTTTAAAATAATAATAAATTAATAAATAAACTTCACTCATTTTGTATCGATATATTTAATGCTAATATAATAATATATTATACTATCATTCAAATTATTTTTATTTTTATATTATTAATCATTAATGTACACCATAATCAATATATACCTATTATATTTAATGTTGATAAAAGCGCATGTACAAAAATAAATTACAATCCTAAAAACATAAATAAACAATTTAAAGTAAAAATACTAAGTGATGCATTAACCTTGAACCTTCTAGGTGCCCTGAGGCACCCACAGAGTTTACCATCCCTTTTTTGAGAATAAAAAATAAAATAACATAACAAATTTTCCGCCCTCTACAAGTTGCCGCTCTAGGCTCGAGCTTTATCAAAGAATTTCCAATAGACATTAACGGACAACCGTCTTGCACGACGCACTTTCATTAAATAATTATTTCAACAAGAAATACAATTTTATATTGAGTATTAAATATAAATATGGAATTTTGAATAATATAAATCCATATAAATCATGATCACTGAGTACCTATCACATATATTAAACATTTTTGCTTTGTAACAATATTAATCTTTGTAGTTCATAATGGTCCGTTCATTAAGAGAACGTTGTATATCCGCAAATATATATATATATAATAATGTATAATATTATATATTAATATTATGTTGTCTCTGCTTACACACATACGACATAGCAACATTTCGTTCATCGCCAGTTTCAATAGTGTGCTATTATTATTAGTTTTGATATTAGAGTGAATTGACTTTTTATCAAGCTTTAAGGCGAGAACATTATCTGTATTCTCTCGATCGAATTTTACGATATTTTAATTTTTAAGTGTTTTATGACTGAGTTATGAGTAGAGCGCGGATTTATATGCATTAAGAACCAACCAAATATGCGCAAAAAATAAAAAATATGCATAAAAAAAATAAGCAAAAAAATTTATTTTTTAACATTTAATTATACAATATTTTTAAAAAAATTATCGAACCCAACTATAAATACTTATCTATTTTTCTTAATTTTTTTCTTTTTTTTTAGGTAGTTTTAATTTATAAGAAAAAAATAGGAATCAATTTATATCAAAAATATATCCTAAAATAAATTTACTTACCTAAATGTGAATTGCATTGTATGACTATCATATTATTATTATATTTAATACTATATATTTCAAAAATGTCTAAAAAAAACAAAAAAACATCGAAATATGCACTAAAAGATGAAATATGCTTTTAAAATTGTAAAATAAGCCTTTAAAATAGCCAATAGAAAAATGTCAAAATATGCGCTAAAAAGTATCATTTTTTGAATTGTTATGTCATGAAACAAATTTCGTGCTCACTTAGCATATCATACGAATATACGATCAACCAAAATAAATATGCAAACGTATACAAATTCGCGCTCTATAGTTATGAGTAGGGCTCGGATTTTAAAGCATAATAAATAACAAAAAAAGCATAAAATTGTTTAAAAAAAGCAAAAATGAAGCATATTTATTTTTAAAAAAAGCAAAAAAAAGCAGGACTAAAAATTAACACGAATTAGGTTATAATTTTATAAAACTGAATAAAAAAAAATTGAAAAATTAATATAAAAGCTATCGACCCATAAGCTATCTGTAGATCGATAATCTATACATTTCAATTTTCAATCATTACATTTAATGACGTTTCGCACTAATGGTAAGGTCACGGTCATTATTGCGGGTTTTCACATTTCTTATTAAGTAAATAAACACTTTTATATAATAATTTATTACGGGTTTTGACATTTCTTATAAATTATATGAACATTTTTTTAATTACTATAGCGTAACAAACAAATAAAAATTACACAGCTAGAATAACTGAAGAAAGCAATAAAAAAGCAAAAAAAGCATTTATATTAAAAAAAGCAAAAAAAAGCAAAAATAAATTCGTTTATTTCGAATCAGATTAACGTGAAACGAATTATGTATAAAAATTAGATTTTTATCTTAAATATATAAAAAGAAGCATTTGCTTTAAAATCCGAGCCCTAGTTATGAGTATATGTAAAATATTAATATATTTTAAAAATACTCATAATTCAGTAAAAAATTAAAATATCGTAGAAAACCAGATAATGTTCTTACCTTAAAGTTTGATTATAGGACAATTTACTTTAATATCAAAACTAACAGCATACTGTTAAAACTGGTAACGAATATTTGCTATGTCGTATGTGTGCAAGACAGAGACAACAGTACAACACATTCGGATACGACTTCTTCTTAATTAATTATTACAGTATGTTGTAATTTGTAATTATCTTTTATACAGCAACGAAGTCGTCGTCAAAACTTAAATTTGTAACAGGTCGAGGATTTTCGATTAAATTAATTCTTTTTTTGCATGGCAGCAAGGTGCCCCCTCTGATAAGGTATTTAGTTTTCGGGGGCCTGGGTGGCTAATTTATTCAATATTGACCCAGAGACTACCCCTCTGGAGGACAGGCCTGCTAATAAATAGGTAATAGTAAAATTAATCACTTTAATAGTAATATAAATAGTAAATACGTATATCATAAAATATACACTTAATATCCTTTTTTGTCACACACATTCGGAAAAATATAAATAAATTAATAATATTTTTGATTTGAATTATATATGATTCTAACATAGAATAGCTCCAAAAATTATAATATGAGTGTTCCACAAGACGTTATTCGAGCTCCTGCAAAGGTATACAGCGAGTAAAAGAAGTTGTGAAACACTGACCTAGACAGTACTTTCGTGGCTTCGTTTTTTTTATTTTTTCAATAATATTGATAATAGAATAATAGATAATAGATACAAGTTACTAAAAACCACAGACTGACTAGGTAATTTATTCGTTCGTAAACAAAACGTTATAATAATAATAATAGTAATAAATCACGTGAACGGCCTTTTTTTCCATGACATTGTAGCAACATTGCGAAACGTATTCGGTCAGAATATATGTAACAGGAACGTATGTAATGATCGCGACGGCTGTTGAAAAGTGGCGATCACCGGCGCCCACACCGACGGTGCCGGCCGTACACCGGTGAACGAGTGAACGTGTACCGCCTATGCCATGCGACCCTGGTACCGCGGACTCAATTTCGTCGGTCTTGGATGTGTACACGGCGATTAGAAAGTCGGCTACAAAATATTGATCGACAAGAAGTCGCATATACGAGTAAACTCTACCGACTTTGTCGCAGTCCACTACAAATGCCATTCGACAAAAATTAGACGCATTCGAGATTATGTCGACAAATCATATAATCTTGTCGAATGAACTAGTGATGTCAAGTCACTGCTACTCTTTACTGTGACTGAATGAGAGTAGCAGTAATACTATAGTAACTTATACATAAAATAACAATGATCACATTATCGTTACTCTTTTATCAGTTATCATAAACCACTATAGTAATATTATTAGTGATGTCAAATAGTTAAACTGTGAAAAATATTATTGTGAAATGTGAATGATTCAATTGCATATTATTAAGTCAATTATTATATTGGTTATTACATCTAATTAGCAAATATAATAAATTGTATTGTCTTTTTTTTTCTCCTTAATATTATGATTTAATTTGTTACTACAACTGTAGTACTTATACATCTTGACCATCTTGACATCTTGTACACATTTTTGTTTAGAAATATGAGTTGTTTATTTATTTAAATTACTTTTTCAGTTTTTAAGTTACATCGTCGATCATTTTGGAAAACACACAAAAATTCTATTAAAACACACTCTTGCACACGGAACCGAAGTCGCTTGGCAACAAAACATTTTTCTTACCAAAATTGATAAATTCGGAAAGTTATAAAAATGCATTCTCCACCACTCTAGTTCCGACCTTCCAATTTTACTTTATCTATCTATATATCTACTTGGTTTAGTTGGTTACTTCCATACCATTCCTATCGGGCTATTCCTATCGATTGAGTTTGCCAACTATAATTTAGCAATTTTAAACTGTAGTGTGTTTAAAAGAGACCTGTTCAGACCGTCGACCGTCACTACTCGCAATGTATATTTATGAAATTATCCTTGATAGTTGTTGATGTGTAGGAACACTTGGAATAAAACAAAAATAAAATTCGAAATTTGTAAAATTTTTTTTTTTAGTACTTGCGAAGTGAGGTGAAGGCTTAATGGTAATGGTGACATTCGAATCAGTCGATATCAAGTAGGAATAGTAGGATAATTAAAGAACCATAGGATTGCATTTTAAAAATGAGTTTTTTTTATATTCTTACTCTTCCGACTCTTTTTGGAGATATAATAATAATAAATATACATTGTATAATATATTGTATTTAGAATGTACGAAATCAAATGATAACGAGTAAGTATTCAAGTATAATAAAATATGTACATTATAGTGTTCCCGCCAACGACCATACTATTATCTGTATGCTATGGCCAGACGCTCATTGACGACTATCCATTACCGACAGATCGCGGTGTTCCGGTGTTCGAATTCGAATCAGCCCTGGCTCTACCCTGTGATCACTAAGACCGATGTACTATGTATATATAAAACCGAAACGATGGCTAACCAACGTGAGGACGCCCGTGGTAGTCGACGTCAGCCCAGCCGTACGGCAGACCTGTTGCAACAACAGTGTACAATTATCGGTTAAAACCGATGGACTCACGTAAACTTGATATTTAAAAAAACACCATTGCTCCATTGTGCATCGGCTAACACCCGGTGACACAGGAGTAGTTCCGACGTCTTCGACTAATCACAATCTATACGACCGGCCTTACTAAAATTTTTGTTCTTATTTTCGTGTCATTTTTTATCCAGTCGCCGCGGTGGGTACTAGTGTACCTACCGAGTAGTAATAAATTTATAATCGACGGTGTACAAATAAAAAACTTTATTTTTCGCATATAAAATTTGTGAAATTTTTCGTTTAAATGTTTTGTACCTACTGCACGATTAATATACCGCTCGTACCTATTAAAAGTCTACGAATATGTGGACTTAATATAATTTCTTAAATTAAATTTTGTACATACTATGTATACAATATGAACATAATAATAACATTTATTTTTAACATTGATTATGAAAATATGGAGACGTATAGTCTGTTCTATGTACTCGAATAATCGGTTTTATTAGTTATTGTTTAATTTAGACTATTGACGTTTATTTTTATATTGTAGCAAGTATTAGGTAGTTAATTTTACGTAAAAAGTCGCCAGTCGGCAATGTTTGTTACGTGGTGAAAATTATTGTCAATTATACGTACTTTAATATTTTCATATTATTTCTTTTACTATAATTATAGTAATTTTTCAAATTACTCATTGTAAGTAATTTACATTATTTCCTGTATTTTAATTCCTACATTATCCAAGAAGTCAAGCTATCATTTCATGCTATTTAAAACAATTATTTATTTTTTGTTGAATTTACATGTATTTTTAAAGTCACAAACCTGACAAAAATACCGTGTGTGACAAACTCGGATAATAATTCATTTTGTTCAATTTATTTTCGTCAGTGATTATTTTTTTAGATATAACAAAAAACCGTCAAAATCGTTTCTTGAGTTTCTTCTTATCGATAGTTATAATTTATCAATTTTATCGCTTTTCTGTTCATATAATTTTATTGAAAAATTCAATATTTTCGTCATTTTTATTTTATATTCGAGTATTCGACCCGTGATACAGGACAAGCGTGTAAATTATCAAAATTTAAATGAAATCAATTTGGAATAATTTTAAAATTACTTATATAGAAATCTAATCTTTCATTAAAAAAAAAATTCATATATAATATGTATTTTTTTTTAACATTATATAGCCATGGACATTTTAATAATAATAATTTAAATAGTAAAAAATAATAGTTTGTGTATATCTTTAATAAATGTATTAATCATTAAAATGTTTATTTATTATTAAATATTTAAATTGTAAAGAAATATTCATTATATATATACATTATATATTAAACAAAATTGCTATGAAAAGTTGTCAATAAAATTTTTTTTTTTTATATTTTTCATTTGGCCTGCCCTAATAAAAGTGTCTAATAGTTCGCCTAAGACTTTAAATCGTTATATATACTACCTTATAGGTATGCAATTATACGATTTTATTTGTATTCAATAATTGATCGTTTTCAGATAATTATTTTATAATTTATAAAATGTTTTATTATTTTCATCGTGTACTCGCTAACACCCATCATATATGCGTGTTTTTACGAAACTATACGCGATCTGCGCGACTGCGCGTAATGTATATGAATTTTATTATTGTTAATTATTTGTACTTATTTTGTATTAAAATACCTACTAAACTCAAAACTTGTTTATTTCAATTTTGTTTTAAGACAATAAATGAACATATAAATCGTAGTATACTATCAAGTGTAGTGTTTCGAAGCGAAAAATCTTTGTTAAGACTTAAGAGTCAGACGGAAGGAAAGAAAAAAATATCTAAGGATATTGATATTAATGTAAATTGTAAATGGTTGTAACTTGTAAGTAATTAACAAATTTGACATCAAAAACTTACGAAAACGAATACATTTTAATGAATGCTAGTAGACAGTAATTATTGAATATACTATTATTAATTGTAAATAATTTATTAATATTATGATTATTATTATTTACCAATATGTGAAAGTATTATTGTTACTGTATATTAATATATTTATATTTTTGTTGTATATTAATTATATAAGACTGTCACCCAAAGCGGTAAGATGACACATTTTGTATATGGCGTGGTGGCAAAGTGATTTTAATCAAATATTGTAGATATTTCCGTAAACATTGCATTATTTTTATATCTAAACTTCTTATATTATTAAACTTAAATTTAAATATAATTATTAATTAATAAATTTCAAAAAATTAAAATTAAATCTTTAAAAGTTGGGTTTTGAATATTTTGAAAAAAAAATACACATTTATATATAATGTAGGTAAATATTTATACTAACAATTTGTTGTTGTTAATAAAATATTTACCTTTGTGATTGCATTGGACTATAAGATGTTTTCGAACGTTTTCGAACTGGAAGGCACTTATTATATAATATATCAGATGCATATCAGACATTTTTCGATTAACCATCTCAAATATAACTACAGGGTTTTCGATTTATTGATTATTTATAAATCATGTCCATGTGCAACATTTTTGTTACAGATATAGCTACACAAATAGTATTACTACACTCAAAACCAATTTTTGTAATTAATCGTTCAACATGTTAATTAATATATTTTAAACAACAATATTATCCATAAATATTGTTAAAAAATCGTCGAATATACGCAAAAACCCCCAAAATATGCAAAAATATGTAAAATAAAATTTCATATTTGAATTCTCTGTACTATAAAACGTATTTGTAAATTAGTATATCACATCTACTATGTTTCTACATCACCTATGTTGGATATACAAATGCTATAAGTACCGAACCTTGCTTATAAATTATAATAGAGTCAACTAAGTACATTAGTAGCCTACCAAGTTTTCAGTTATCATATTTTACCAGTTGCCTGATTTATTGCTAAAAATTGGGTTTATTTAATTTCATGACATACCTACCTAGCTAAGTATTATGTCTTAATAGCATGTATAGTTATTTAGAAATAATGCTATAATACTGTGCTAAATACATGCTAAATATCGAAAAAGCAAAAAAAAAATTCAAATTACTGACTTAAGAAAAAAAAATTGTTTTTTTTTTTATTATTGTATATGTATACATAATTATTAAATATTTCAACAAATTTGTATTTTATTTTTTTTTAAATTTTAATTAAACTATAGTCTATAAGTATAACTTTATTATAGGTACTATGAAAATTAAATTATTACATACAGTGGCGTATAAAAATGTGAATTTCTGATATGACAATTATAAACAATAATGCTATAATAAATAACATATATGTAGTAAAAAAAAATTGTAAAAAAGTGTTTATTAAATTTGTGGGGGAAGGGGAGGTCTAAAGTAATATTACTCCATCGCTTTCATAATTTCTTAAAAATATTACTCGTACCTAAATAAAATTCGTGGAAATTCCAAAAATGGCCGTGCTAATTTACGCTAATGTTTGGTAAAATATTCAAGCTACATAAAATATAACTTTCGTTCAGTCAAAATTTAACAGTAGGTATATCAAAATCAATAATGTAATATATTTGTAATAACATTAAAAACAAATCGAAAACGACATATTAAACGATTTAAACGACATACTGCTCATAAATTGCAATTCTATTATAATATAATATATATGTATATACTGTGTAGTTTAGAGACCACTATTGATAGGTATGTACTATGTATTACGATTTGTACAATGAACTCGAAAACCGTACGTCCGATTTATGTGACGAAAAAAATATTGAAATAACAATTGTCAAATATACCATTATTCTATTTATACTGTTGTATACAAATAACACCTATACTAATATAGTACAATATAAAGTCATGCGTAAACAATATTTTCGTTGGCATGTCGAACAATGTAAATGTTTATAGTATTTACACGTTAGTTTAAAAATATAAAGTAGAATGTACAATAATAACGTTGGCAACTTTTTGTTATTTTAAATATAATCGATTTACACAACGCATACTAAGAGTACTTTATAAGTTTGGTTATCTTCCATCATTGCAGAATTATACGCAACTAGACATTACAGATCTTTTGTGATTGTAATTATTGGCTAATTATAATTTTACTAAACATGAGGCATAAACTCACCAGAAGTAATATAAATAATTTAATAAAATAATAAGTATTAGTTTATTTTCTAAATACAAAATGGAACCTAATTAATGAAAAAACACACAAAATAATAATAAAGTAGTTTAATTTTAATATAAAAATAAATAACAAAGAAATAAATATGTTTATTTAATTAGTTAATCAGATTTTCAAAGTTTCCCACCTGACTATAAACAAGCTTGAACTCTAAATGAAACACTTTTTGTTCCTTTGTTTTAACGACCGATATTCGTTTCAAAAAAAAAATGAAGATAGTACCTAACCATTAACAACGCGTATAACTCTGCAATTATGGAAAATAGAAATTAGAAAACCAAACTTAAATAAAGTATTCTAGGTATTATTCAGTAAAATAATACACAACCAAAAAAACCTATACTAAATATTGAATTATTTGGAGTAATACGAGATTTATTTTTAAAAATTCTAAATTTTGATAAATAAAAGTTTACTTTTTTCAATTTAATAATAATAATTTGTATAATTCTGGTTTAATTGCGTATGTTGGTTAATAAGATAATTAAATAGCTTTAAATTAAAAAAAAATATATGTTAAAATATTGAAAAGTTTTGAGGAAACATAAAAATTGCGCGGTAGGTTTGGTTTTATTTAAAAAAATAGTTAAATTACCCATAACTTCAAAAATATTAAAGTTAGACCCCTCTTTAAAGGATATTTCTTCATCATTTTAGGTATACACTATGCTTTTAAATGACGTCGGCCTGACCGGCCGGAACACATTGTATAACACATTATAATCACTTCTACACATCCCTACGCGATTACACTACCCCTGCTGTAGAAAACAATTCCACCACTGCGGAGTGTCGCCCAATTGAAAAAGAACCAATATTCGGCAAGCCGCGACATGTTCTCTCGTTGGGACAGAGTACCTACATTATTTTGATACATAGAAATTTCATTACATCAATTAAATTGACACGAATAACAATTTAATGGTCAGTAGACACAGTATTGTAGTGTGTACTGTTACTAGTGTTACTACTCTTACAACTATTATAGTACCTAATTATAGAGTATAAAGCAGCGGCCGGTTTCTACTAAAACTGTCGATAAATTTACTGTTAGAGTGAATAATTTGCATTGTATACATTTTGAGCAAAGCCGAATCTGTTTTTATCAATTTGTTATATTGCCCGATTAAGTTGCAAGCGAAATAAATCTTAAGACATCCATAACTCTGTTCAAATACTTCAAATTTTACGCAATCGGCGGCTTTGTAGGTGTTTGTCGGGCAGTGGTTATAGAACATCCGTTTGTCAGTTTTATCACAGAAACAAGTCAACTATTTGTAAGCACACAAGTGTGTTTGCCATTTGCGCACAAGTCAGTCACCGAATGTCCGAGTAGGTATCTTAATTAAACTAAGTATAATAATACGAGTATATATAACTATATACAAATTACAAATTACAAGTACCTACTAAGTACTAAGTAGGATACGTAATTGTAAAGCTGGTTACACACGTAGTGGTTTATATCCGCCTACAACTCAACACGGAGTTATTCAATTTGTATATTTGTATGAGAAAAACCGCTTGTTTAATTTTGGGCGATCGACTGCTTCCGCTTACTAAAACCCGCATATATATATATATATGTAAGCAAAACGGTAGACGCGGTTTCTAGCCGCCGCGGATAAAAATTAAAAACCACTGTATAAGCAGCTGAAAATAGTCAACGATATACTCACGTTGGTGTCAAAGTAATAGTTAGATTTCTGTATCTATATTCTATAGATAATCATTTGCACCGACAGATTTATTAGAGGGTATGCCTATAAAAACCTAAGCCAGAGATGTAATATAGAAATTTTATAAAAATTTAATATTCTTATTGTATATTTGTATGGTGAAGTTAATTAAATAGTACAGAAACAAATAAAAGTTGAATAATTTATTATTTATAGTTTATTATAATCATAATATATAATTTTGTATAATATAGTATTTCAGTACTATAAATAAGTTTTTAAGACATATTGTCGCTAATTTATTTTTAAACATTTATATTATATAAAAATAAATAGTTGTAGATTAATTAGAAACTGTTTTTTCTATCTTTTTATCACAATTATTGCCCATTGATCATAATTTTCTACATCGCTCAAGCATAATTAACTATAACAACTGATTATACATATTGACCATAATAAACATGAAAATGGTCACTCTTAGCAGTCTTAGCAATAAAAATTAGAAATGTAACTATTAAATGTTTATAATAAGGCAGGAAATAGTATACATTTATGATCAAAATATATACAGATATTGAGAAGAGTATGTTTAAAACTAAAATATTTAGTCAATTATTTTTTTTTATATATATATTAGAAATAACATTAACCACAACTTTACACATTATTAATTTATAATAACTGTACACAATAGTCCGACAAAGGTATCAACATATATAGAAAAATATAGTTATTTTCTCCAACGAATTATCTTCATAAAAATTATTATTATGTAAATTCGAAACTTTTATAAGAATTTGTATCAAGACACATTACATTAAATGAAATTTAATTTTGACATAGCATAGTCTCCATATTTACTGAAACATGTATTAAAAACTAATGTAGATAATAAACACACAATTATATTATATATTAAAATTCATATAAATATACCAATAAAATTAATTTGTTATTATCCCATTGTCAAAAAGAGAAGGGTGGAGAGGTAACGATTTAGGTCATTTATTATTTTTATTGTTAAGAAGACTAGCTTTAATATAAAGTAAAACCAGATGTACAAAAGATAAATAAATTAAAATAAAACCCTTAACAAAAAAAACACTGTATACAAATATTTGCAAATTTTAAATAATTGAATTCCAAAGGAAATAAATAAAAATTGGCTAAGTATTTAGAATTTTTTTTCTTATTTTTATAAATTTTTTATAACATGGTATCTACAATAAAATAAAAAAAAATAGAAGAATTTGTGTCGATTGATGGATATACGCAGCAATAAGATAGTGTGGTACACTACTCAAATGCTTCATCAGAATCAGAATCGTTTTCTGCTAGTGAAAGGAAGAATGAATTTAAAACTACAAGAGCCATGGGTTTTGTTTCCAAGTCTTCATCAAATCCTGTTTTGAATTCATCTTCTTTTTTCCATAGTTCAAACGATTCTTTACTTATAATACTATCCTGATAGAGTGTATGGAATAGTCTTAATACCATTCCTAGTGGAAAAACAATTGAATTAATAATACATCTAAAAATTAAATCAATAGCAACTTACCTCCAGGATGCTCAAGTACTGCAGACATTATTTGAATGCCATACAGACATTGAACTTCTCGAGCCTGGATTTCAGGTTCTGGAAGTGGTTCAGACCGAATATAACAAGTCAATAATTTCACATGAGCATGGCCAAAGAAATCTTCATAAGAATGATTCAGTTCTAAAAGTTCAAATTTAATAATTGAATAACTAGTGTAGTGGGCCAGCAACTGGTCGTCGAAATATTTCTAAGTGTCGTTTATTTAATTAATTGAAAATATTCTAAGTCCAAATAATAGATTTCTGATGTAGACTGATGTGAAGGTGCTTGCGCTAACTCTGGTAAATCATGTCTGCAGGAGTCCTCTCCAGGGCCCCCTTATATAGTCAGTGTCCCCTGACCTACTACCCATGTATCCTCTGGCCTATTCCTAAGTGCGTCATTTGTTCTCACGTTATTATGCATTTCAGGATGCATGTGCGATGATTAATCTACATATGACATCCGGTGATGCTTGCCCACCCACTTGTGGTCAGCTTCGCTCGAGATTAATTTAAAATCATATTTCGATTATAGGTTTACAATGTATCATTGAATTCGTTCATCTCCAATTTCTGAAGGTTAAAGTAATAGACGTTTTTAATTCTCCTATTATTATTCTTCATATCGATTAGGCCTAACATATTACCGTCCAAGTGTGTAGATACTCCCCATTACAGGTAGATGTTTATTTCTATGTCGTAATATTCCTATTACACGTCATGTTATTATAATACATGGGTAATTGCTATCCTAGTACTTAGGCCTACGTCGTAGTATCCTTTATTGTGTACTATATTATTGGTATAGGACATCAGAGCACGTAGCACTAGTATACAAAAGTATCAAAAATAGCGACTTACTTGAACCTACTATGACAATAGCTATAGTTAATGCTCGCACAAACTGAGGGCATTTTATTATTTCTGCACTGATATTAACCTTAATTAAATAAAAAAAATTAAGTTATAACACCATATCAAACATAAAAAATATAATGCAACATTTTAAATCACTAATTAATTTACTCACATTTATCCAACTATTTAATATATCATACAGTAGTTTGCTAACAGTCAGCTTCATTTTATCATACATAGCAATAGATAAAAGGAATACTCCAATTCGCTAAAATTAAATACATCTTATAAATAAAATAAAAATAACATAAAAAGGTTTAAAAACTTACATCATTTTTAAAAAACTTATTTATTTGGTTATTAGGCATAAATACATCAAGAGAAACATATTCTGACATCCTCCACTTATTGTAAATCCACAATATACCACCTTGTTGCTAAAAATACAAAAAAATATCATTCATACGGGTCAAAAATGTATTAGATATTGTGAAATAAATGATTAAATTATCAACAAAATATAAGTTACAAATATATATAACAATTAAGAAAATGTCTAAATGTTAAGCTTATACTCATTAGAAACATTATGCATCACATCAGAATGAATAGTACGTTCTATAAATTAAATAAAGTTTAATTTTAATTAGGTACAGAATGATATCAAAAAAGTTTTTACACTTAAAATTCATATTCTTTGACCAACTAAAACCATAATGTTATTTAAATATTCAAACATATTGGGTAGAACTTCAAATGTCTAAACCAGAGGTTCCCAAACTTTTTATTGTACGACCTATATTGGGATTTTTTTTTTTTTAAATTTGGTGACCTACAATATCAATGAATGACCTTTATTTATTTGTTTTGTTGTTTTAATAGATAAACTGAATTTGAACATCAACAAAAAGTAATAGACGATTGAAAAATGTACTATTTGAAAATATAACATAACCCACAATTTGGAAACCTCTGGTCTAATTATATAAAAAAAGTATATAAACATTTTTGATTGTTTTAGAATCTTGAAAAAAATTTAGAATAATTTTAAATTTATATGATAAAAAGAAACAAAAATGATGCAAAATGTATGCACAACAATTGAGACTGATTTGTTACTAGAAACCAGAAATAAAATTAAAGATTCATTTATTCTGCTAAAAAACATGTAACTGTAAACTAATATTAATTCTAATCAGAATTTAATACTATTACTTACTTCTTTTATGTTATGTGTTTCCTTGGAATTAAGAATTTTATTTAATACTTCTATGAAAAATTTGCTAGAATTATCTGGCCGTATTGACGTACACGAATCTTTTAAATTATTAAAATCAAAGGAAGCATTTTGTGATAATAATAATGGAGCTATAAAAAAAAATATTTTGTTTTTAAAATTCTTGTATAAATCAAATAATTAATTAAGTGTATAAATAAAAAGTTACCAATAATGGCAGCAATATAGGAGAAAAATTGAGGGTTATCCATCAAATAATCATTCCAATTTTTAAGGACAGCATCAATTCTTTAAAAAAAAACACACAACAAAAATTAGTATATTATATAGTTTGTAAAAAATAAATTCACCCTTGAGTTATTGCCTCTATTGAAAGAATATTTTTAGATAAAAGTTCTGCAAATATTTTTCCTGCCACAGTTGTTCGAGTGATTGGATTATTATCTAAAGTTACAAGTGACATTGATTTCACAAATTCTTCATGTCTTGTGCGAATTACCGAAGATTCATCTTCCGATAATGAATAAATTATATTCTATATAAGAAAATACATATTATAATTCAAACAATACATTATAAATATTGTAATACTCTAAATATTATAATAAATATTATATAATACACACATCTAAATTTTTCAGTTGCTCATATTCAAAAAGGATATTTTTACATTCCTTTTTAATTTTATCAAGGATTGGATCTGCTTCTTTAACAGGCTCTTCGGGTTGTGAAATAGAAGAATTTATTGAAGTGGATTGAGCAAATTGAAGCATCATACTTTCTACGCCTGACAAAATATAAATTGAATTATTATTACATGCATGTGTATTATTAAAGATAAGCCATACCAAACATAATTTTTTATTTTTCTACACTCACATAGAACTAGCTTTCGTAATATGTTTTTATCAAATCTAAAAAAAATAGCATAAAAAGCATTAACAATAATTTGTATACAATTAAAACAAGTATGTTTAAATAATTTGTGAAACTTTGATGATTTCTTGTCATCATAGGTGTGTTTACGCGTCTTGCCTGTCCTGCACAGGCATGACCTGCGAAATTTGATCTAGCTTACATTATAAATTGTGGTACATAATATACCTAACCTTATTTTTTTCTCAGTTTCTGATTTCATATAATATTTTTTTAATTTTCATCGTGTGGACTTGTAAAGTTTATATTTATAAGACTATAAAAATTGATAATTCTAGTGCAGTAACCCCATCTATGCCACTGTTGTGCACGACCTGCAAATGAAGCCTAGACACGCCTATGCTTGTTATAATTTAGAACAGCATATGGTCATCAGCATTACATTCATTCTTATTTCCAATTAAAAATAATAATAATCAAAATAATATTTATGAACTAATTTCAGATCTTTATCTTAAACAGTTTCTTTTTGGTACAGTTGTAACTTCTCTTCACTAAATTGTATATTATTTACAACTACAAATACTACATCTCTCATCTGTATATCTTCCTCTTCGCTTAATTTAATATTTAACCTTGACAAAAAGTCTCCTATAACATTTTTTTTCCTGGTATATATATATAAGATGTTTAATTTCGGTGCATTTATTATAACGTAGGCGATAATAATTAACACGTTCACGTCTGCGTACATTTCAGAAGTCGTGCGCTACCAGCCGCGTAAATATTGATAATATTACACTCGTGAAGACTAGGCAAATTATAAACATAAAAATGCCGGGAAATTGAAACCAGCTGTTTGTTGTTCTAAATGTTCTAATAGTTATACTGAATGACCATACTAAGTAAAATAATCGATCACAACTAGCCTAATATTTAAAATAACGAATAAAAGTAATTATCCAATGACGAGTACGAGTCGTCATCGGTTTGTAGCGCCCGACATCGAATGACAAGCTGAACGTGTTAATAATACACAATTTCTTGTGTTGCTAAAATAATATAATAGTTTTATTGTTTAATACATTTTAATTATTATGTTTTTGTATGTTTAAAATAGGTACTTACCTAAAATAATATAATAGAAACAACAATAAAAGTTTATTATTTCTATGTATTAAAAATCTTAAAATGAACGTAGTTTTTACATAGACACATTACTAAATGGACTGACCAGTGACCGTACAAAGAGAGGTTAGTATACCAACATTGTTAGAAAAAGATAGCATATAACTCAAGACGGTCATAAAAGAACAAATTACATATCATGGAGTAAAAAACATTGTAATCAATTTAAAACCATTTAGGTAGATAACAAAAATTGAAAATAACAATACATTTTAATTTTTAATTTTACAGGATAGATATAAGAACAACTTATTTGAAATCCTGTATGAAATGTTTAAGAATTTTGGCCCAATGAATAATTTTTTGACAACATTCATATAAAAAATTTGAAAAGTTTGAAAATTTGACATGCTCAAAAAATAGCTCAAAAAAAGTTTTAAAATATTGCCATGTATAGATCATGATAATATAAACATTTTGTGAAAAAATGTTAAATGTCTATACTGTTAATTTATTGTTATTCATTTTTTAAATGAAACAAATAACGGTGTCATTTAGGAAGAAATAGGTATTAAACAAATGAAAATCTGTTTTATAATTTAAATTTTATGACTGATAAACAGTCATAAAATATATACTTGATTTAATTAAAATTTAATTTTTAATATAGGTTGAAAAACGTATAAAGAACCTTGTTTTAAATTGTTTATCTTAATGATAAACAACATTTTTTTATGCATTTTTAACTATACCAAATAATTTGTAATTATTGAGATTTAGACAATTTTTTAAAAATTCTTAATTTAAATGCTTATAAAAAAATATTGTAAATTTTTGATATTTTTTAATTAAAAAATGAAAATCTTATTAGGAATCTTATATTCAATTTTGAAGCATTTTTACCTATTTATATATTTTCAACAAAAATTTCAATTGTGTATATAAATAGTTGAAAAATAATTAAAATATTTTGAAAATTATTCTATATACATAATATATATATAGAAAATGGTGAAAACTGAAAACTAAGTTTCTGCGATTATTTGGTTGTGAATTATAACAAATCAAAGAAATTAATTAAGTAAAAAACTTGTTTAGTATAAAAATGTTCATCTTTCTTAACATTTGTTGTACCCGATTATAAAAAAAGTACAGGACATTTTTAATTTTGACCTGTTTAAACTTTAAACTAACTTGATTCAATTTTCGATTGAAGCATTTTATCGTATACTTATCTATCCATTCGGTCCTATCGACTATCGTGTACACAAACACAAAAACACACATCATCGTAAAATCAATACATCTATCGTTCCATTCAAAATCTAAAATACAGATTGTCAATGAAACATCTACTTCACTCGCACTTATTGATTGTAAATGATTTGTAGTCGTGCTTAGTTATATTATATTGTCGATGTTGAATAATAAAATACGGTTTCTTGATTTCTTCACTATACATATATGTCTTCAGTAGTTCAGTCATTATATTGCAAAGACTTTATAATATCATAGTTTTAAATTTGATTTATTATAAACTAATTGTAATTTGTATCTTAAAAGTTTTTAGCCGATTAGATTATTGTTTATCTTAATTAGATACTTATATAACTGCAGTAGATCGAAAACGTAAACGAACTATTAATTATTATAATTTGTTGATACACTCGTGGAAAATTGAATATAATTCGTAGATTACATAGACTCACTAGGGATATCCACAAATGTAAGCATCTGCTAATTCTACTATGATTATTTATTATTCAATTACAACGAAATTAAAAAACAAATTTAATCAAAAACTGATTTCTCACATGGGAGGATAGGTAAACTAACATAATATTGCATTAATCGCGTATAGCAATGGCTCGTGAATCATGGAACACGAGTTATCGACGCCATCGTTTTATATAAAATACGAATTACATAATAATATATGCTTATATCAAATGGTATCCGCGCGTATGGGGAAATACATAAGTTGTAGGTTCTCGAATAATTCTTATGGAAAAAAATGTTTCTACAGAATTAGGTTTGGACTTGAAAATTGGTATTATTAATGTATTAGTGTGTTTTCTGATGCATAATACCTATTATATCAAAATTATTATTTAAATTCAATATATTTATATATTATAAATAAGAAAATGGCAAATACGTAGGTATATCATGAATTACATGTACATTGTACAATACGCGATATGCATTTATGCGACAAGAAAATCAAATGTGTAGTTACGAAGTTTACGTATATCCTCGTACTGTTATTTTCCATGTGCAACGGCACCTCTCATTGTGGTGGTTCATAATAATGTACCTATATTATGTAATATGTATATACTATAGTATTGACAGTATTGTGTATGTATAAATTGTATATAATATATTATTATATACCCGCATCCGATCCGATGGTTCAAAAGCCAAAGGTAAATCATCAAATTATCGCATAATGTCGGGCGCGTCTAATCAAGTTCGTTTCAGTGGTGTTATTACTAATCATTTCGCCGACACGTTAATTAATAAATACACGATTATATATTATTAATATATAGGTGAATATAATTAATAATGTATAGCTATGACGTCAAGTCGAAGTATTATATCATATTGTATTATTCTCAAAATATCCGTCAATATTATAATACGTGTAATTATATTTGCGACAGCAATATATTGATAATACCGTGTTATGAGTACATTCCACTGACCCCCCTCAATGAACCTATTTAAAAAAAAATAGTTCACTAATTAATATGAATTTGTATGACTATTTTCGGAATTTAAACGACCCTTGTTTTCCTAAATAGTATTTTAATACTCTTACCAGTATTACTCAAGTACTTTACGAGATTGGCTATGACCTTGTGGGTTCATTTTACTTATAAACACGAAGCAGTATAAACTATGTATAAGAATTTAACTTGATTTACATACATATTATAAAAGATTATTATTTTTTGAAGAAATCTGTAATTGAATTCTGTTTCATTGAACTTATAGTTTTATAGTATTTTTCTATAGTGAATAATGCTTTAAAAACATCGACATTGATTTCTGACTGGAGCAAAAATTTACCGTTACGAATAAAAACTACATTCGGCTATCGATGAGTTAAAATAGTAAATACGATAAGAGTTAAGAGACGATTAAGAAATAACGATGAAAATTCTATAATTATCAAAAATAGTAAGCTAAATTTCTACATGATTGTATAGTAAATTAATAACGAAAAGATTATAAGAAATAAATTTAGTGCATACATTTTGAATTATCGAGCGTTGAATGGATGAGACTTCGAATTGTCACTTGTTAGTGGCCAGTTTTCCCAAAATTTAATTTCGAATTACCAATTGTACTTAAATGAATGGTTTTTAGGTATTCGAATTACCTCAAGATTTTCTAGGGAGCGAGCATTTACTTCGAATTACCGAACGTTTCGAATTATCGATGTTTTGAATTATCGAGAGTCAACTTCGACTATATTTGATTTACTTGAATGATGTCAGATTTATCTATATTAGTTTATCAACTTATTTTTAAAATGGTTAAGTGAAATATTTTGTTATCAGGACTTCCGACATACACATAGTCATTCAATATATATACCAATGCGGCAATGCAAAATAGTTTTATTAATTTTAAAAGTTTTTTTTTTAATTAACCATTGTTTAGTAATAATATGAATATATGATCATTTTTTTATTGAAATTTTCTCAGAAATATCCAATAAATTTAAAAAATGTTCCTATTTTACAATGTCTAAAACTAATAGCTCACGTGCTTTGTTTTAAATCCAAAAATTATTACAATATTTGTGCAGTTTTTGAATTGTTAGCCAATGCATATTAATAAATATATTATATAGGTTTATAGGTACAAATACGATAAAGACGTTAGTACTAACTTATAAACTTATAAATTTATAATTCAATACGATAAAAAATGTTTTAGGAATTGTTTTCTTGGATGAAATTGATAAAATCGGTGTTGTACCAGGAATTCATCAATTAAGGGATGTTGGAGGTGAAGAAGTCCAACAAGGAATATTAAGAGTAATTTTGATCATTAATTCAATTTCATAGTGATTTTCTATATTAATGTTTTTTAATGGTGCTCATTGATCTATCTCTTGTGATGTCATACATTTTTTTTTATTATTATCAGATATATCAGTATCCTTTTTTCCTAACAAAATTATTACTTATTAGTAGGGTGCGGATTTGTATGTATTAAAAATTCAAAAATATGTACATATATATGTATTTAATTTTATTCAAATATGTAATTAAAAATACAAAAATTGTAAAAAAAAATGTGTTTATTCTTGACAAAAAAATTTTAAAATGAGTATATTAAAAAAGTACGTAAATATAAATTATACAACACTACATTATATTATTATTTTATTAATATTAATTAGGAATACATTAAAATTAAAAATTAAAAAGTAAAAATTTCAAAGTAATTAGTAAGTATTCATTCATTGGAGTTTGAATCTCAAAATAACAACTCATAATATAAAACGGCGATACATTACTAATTCTGTAAATAGCTCAATATTTAACAAAAATATGTAATATCAGTAAAATATGTAATTTAGATTAAATATGTAAAAATATGTAATATCAACCATAGCTTAAAATAATCAGATAGTCCTGTAACATATTTCTGTAAAGGAATCATTCAAATATTATCATTCACGACAAATATGTAAATACATACAAATCCGCACCCTACTTATTAGATTGAACATTTAATCTATTATGCAGTATAGCAGAGAACAGCATTGTCAGCATTAATGTTTTTAAATGCAAAACAGTACAAAACAATATTGGTGAACAAAATAATTGTTAATTTTACGAGATAAAATTGATAATAAAAACTAATAAATATATTTTTCATTTTAATTCGACATTGTATAACCACAATGTGATTGTACTAGGAAAATAAATCAGAAAAAATTACAAATAATAATAATATAAAATTATAGTCTATTTTATATTATTTTTTAATAATTAACTATTTTCAAACATGTAATATTTTTATTGAAGTTTTTATCCTTTTTTCTCCGACTTTTTGCCCAAGACTGTATGGCAAGGCTGGGCAAGTTAATGATTTTTTTTTAACATGTTAAGTCATTTTAAAAATAATAAAGTTAAATTAAGTTAAAAGTTACTCATATTTTTTTTGTTAACTCGTTAAGTTAAAAGCTAACTTTTTAACATAATATTGTTTATTTAATAGTTTTTCTTTACGCTCAAGAAAATTACCAGGGAAATTTAAAATGATACATCAAAGTACCAACTAGCTATCGAAAAACCTGATTTTATAAAATAAATCCTAAAATTTTGAATTATTCTTGCATTATTCTTTAGACAAGAATTAACTTAATTTAGATACTTTTGAATAAAATTAACTTGAAGTTAACACGTTGATTTTAATATTATATTGTATATTATTATCTTTACAATAGTATTTTTATAATATATCTTATATTTATTGTGTTTCTTATAGATGTTGGAAGGTACTGTTGTTAATGTACCAGAAAATAAACAAGAAAGTTTCGAAATGAAATGAAACAGTACAAGTTGATACTAGTGATACTACTAATATACCTACTGTTTGTTGCTTCTGGCGCATTTACTAGTCTTGATAGATTTATAAGTCGCAGGATAAATCAAAATGTAAAGACTAAATAGTTTATTCATATACGATATACTATCTTAAATTGGGTTTAGTTAATTAATTGTTCTTATATTCAGTCTAGGATTTGGTGCAGAAATTGATAGTGAAAGGGAAGTAGAAGAGCTGCTGAAATTAAATGTACAATGCTGAATGCACATAATAAACACAGATTTCTATATAGAAATATTAATATAGAAGTATGTGATAAATGATAATAGATGACGAACTTTAAAAGAAAGGATAAAAGATGTCATAAATATGACCATATAAGCTTATTATTTAAGTATATAACCTAATCCGACCGTCAAATTCTGATTGTACTAAAAATTATTGCATCATTTCCATCTCGTTTAAACGATCCATAAAAATTGGTCCATGTGCAGCGTGTACAAGACTACTATTGATAATTTTACTTTTCCAAAAAAAAATTGTAACTATTAATTAATAATATTAATATACAAAATATTAATTTATATTAATTTTTGACATCCCGTTGCCATTATCCATTGACATATTATTATTATGTCTATGTCATTATTACACATATATTATCATGAATGATTATAATATAATTTTGGTAGTGAGTTTACTGATAATATTATGTTAATTGCAATTTTGAATTTTCAGTAGCACTCATTGCTATTTACTCATTAGTTTATTTCATTAGTTCATTACTCATTTCTCCTGGCTGTGAGTGAGTGTAATTTTAGTTATATTTGTTTAAATTGTCTGTGCCAGCGTACCCCGATGCTGTTTATTTAAACTAATATTTCTGCCCCTACTACATACAATGCCTAGTTGTTTTATTTTGTGGTAGAACTAGAAATGTTAAAACAAAATCTGAAAACATAACTTTTCACAGGTAAGTGTAACCTAAGTATTACACCAAGTAATTACCAAGTATTCAAATACTTTTCAAAATAAGTATCTGTATTTGTACATATTTATAGTCAGTATATATGACTTTACTGTTCCAGGTTTCCCTCAAAAAGTTTTATTTTGTTAAAACGGCATGAATTTATTATTAGTAATAATCGAAAGCTGGAAGATATCAATAAAAATAGTCTTATATGTTCTTGTCATTTTAAACCAGAGTCTTTTATTGTACACGATAAAAATAGAATATTACAAAAACATGCTGTACTAACAATAATAATAGCAAGAGTTAAAGGTGTAAGTATTTAGTTAATATATTTATTTTATTTTTAAAATAGTTTGAATTAGTGTTTTTTTTTACTTATTTTTTTATATTATAGGCAAAAACTGTATTTTCCGAACTTAAAGAAGAGATGATCCAGCCAACCTCATCTATAGATGGTAGTTCAAATCTTCAAATGAAAAGGATCTTGGTTAAAGTAATTACATTTTTTTTTTAAATTCATAGTGATTATACCTAGTTATAATAACTTATTTTTCAGGTAACTGATAATAATGAACTTGAGCATGGTATTCTACCACTAATCGATCTTGAATTGAATAAATCTATGGCAAATGTATCATCAGATGCAGTTAATTCATCAACTAATATAGCAGAAGTAAGCTACTCATAAACTAAGCTTATTAAAATGTATTATTTATATAAAAATATATATTTTTTTAGATTACTGATAATAGTGAATAATACATTACAATTTAATAATAACGATTTAGATCAGTCTTTGGTAAATACATCACCAGATACATTTGAATCGTTTAATTCATCAATTCCTACTGTTGAGGTACAACATTTATAGTTTTTATAGTTACTTTTTTTAGTAATTTATTTTATTTTATAATTATACTTTAGGAAAAAGTAAAGTAAGCTTATTTAACAGCATCTAAGACTTCTGTTGATGATACACCAAAGCAATCATTTCTTAAATATGGAATTCGTCAGTTATTAAATGAAATTCAGATCAAAAATAGTAAATTAAAAGCATTACAACAAACTATTCGCCGTCAAGATAAAAAAATTGTTATCATGTCAAAAATCATTAAAAATTTATAAAAATAAAAATGATTCTGATGTTTTTTCTGAATCTTTTGGTAATCATGCTAATTTAATAACGAATTGGTCTTAAAAAAGCTTAGAGATAAAAATGCCTAAGAAATATAGTCCTGCTATTGGGTAATTACTAATTACTAATTATCATTATATTTTTTTTCCCACAGCAGTAGCACCTTAATTCAGTTTTCCACATTTACGCACTTTGGGAAAATGGTATTCACATGTAGATGATAATCCTGGTTTTACCAATAAAGCTTTTAAATCTTTTATTTTAAAGACAATGCGTTCTAAAATTCCAATTTATTGTAGTCTCATGTTTGATGAAACGGCTATACGACAACATCTTGAATTTTGTGGTACAAAGTGTTATGGCAGAGTTGATTTTGGCAACAATTTGGACAGCGATTTTTTAGATTTAGCAAAACAATGTTTGGTATTTATAGCGGTTTCTATAAATGAGGGTTGGAAACTTCCAACTGGTTATTTTTTGAACATTATTTTAAGATTTACTATAATTTAATCTTGATATTACTGATTTCATAGGGACGATGGTACCGTGAAAGTTAGAACTTCGACAAAGAGAGCAAAGTCATTATGTGTGACATTTGACCAACCTAATGGAGATGAATAATTAAAATCCAATGATCAGTGTATACATCCAGAATATGGACAAATAGCTTGATCATTTACTTTACTTGGACGCAGTTATTAAACTAAAATGCTCATTAGTTTATTATAGTATGAATTTTTTTAAAACTTATGAAAAATTACAACTGTTTTTGATGATTAAAAATTAATAAAATACTATCATTTATAAATTGTTTTTGTATGATCATTATATCCATGTACATATACATTACTGCAACTTACTGTATACCTAATAGACTTCCTTGTTTGGATGATAGGCAGAAAAAAACACAATGTTCTTTCACTGCACTTTCATCCAACATACCATTCAAGCTAAATTAAATAAACAATTATTTGATGAAATTGTCCAATTCAATTAGACAATTTGATGATTTTTTTTTCACTTTGTGAAATATAGTCTTCTTTTTAGTTATTTATTACTTTTCACCAAATATATTAACATTTATAAATAAGATATAATTTTCAAAAACTTTTGGTCATTTTGTGCTATTAATAGATGTTTAAAGTTTTCATGTATTTTTAATTTATTTTTCAATTAAAGTATACAATATTTTTTTATTTAAAAACTGTTAGCAAATTTTTTTAATTATTCTTGCCATAATTTAAAAAAATAGTAAATATATTGTTGTATTTTTTTTTAAATAACAAAGTTAAAATTTTTATATTTTTTTAAATAGTGAAAATACATCCATTATAGTGATCTACTCACCATCTCTCTATTATCAGTGGCGTAGACATGATTTCTGAATGGGGAGGATAAAAAAAAGCTAAATGGGAGAAGAAAAATCCCCCATCCTCCCAAAAATTTTTACTTTGGTAGTAAAATATAGGAACAAACAATGAGGAACGATAAATATAATTTGAATTGATTCAAAATTCACATTAAACACAATAATATGGAAGATTATTCACTCCAATACTCCATAAATCAAAACTTCTGTATTATAAAATGCTACATCATTAAATGTATAAATAAAATAAATAATAATTAAATTAATAAATCTAGTTTTCTATTTTTTTTTTTTACTTGTTAGTTTAAGACTTCTGCTGTAATTAAATATTTCTGTAAACTAGCATAAGTGTTAGGCCATTTAGCCGTTCCTGTAACTGCATTTTCACACATTTTCAACAATCCCGCGAGTGTCATTTTTAAATTTCTCATAGATAAATGGTAGGTACTATTTACTATGTATACACGGTGAACTCATGGGTGAACTAAACCTGTAGATCTCATTAGTCATTTCTCATAACTTCATAACAACGATAATATCTGATAACATATTAAACACAGACTCACAATGGAAGCATAGCCTTTTTAGTCGCCTCCTTCATATACGCAATATGCCACTGTCTACTATACAGCAAAGTGATACCCACTTGCCCACCCTTTTATTAAATTGTTATTTTTTGTAATAAATTAGTACAGACATTGATAAAAAATATAATTTAATTATTTAATTTGTACAATAACAGTAGCTGTAATTAAACATTAGAAATTCTAAGACAAGGTAGTCTCATCAATGACTTTAGCTGTTTAAATACTGGCTTGAGATCTTGCACCCTGACCATCATGGCGTTTTCTGGGTTCATCAAAACGTCAATTCTTTGCACAAACAACAAATTCAATTGTGCACTGCCAAACAAACATAAATTAATAATTTTTGTCAATTATCATTAGAAAAATAATAGGAGGAGGAGCAGCAGGAGCAGTAATACATACCTATCCGCTCTAGTTAGCTGAATTTTTAAACCATTTTGTAAGATATTAACACATTTTGTGACTGAGCCCATAGGAAGATGCTCACTAATCAGGTATTTCAAGCCTATCATTAAGATTGTACTATCATATGGCATAGAGTTTATGCAGTAGATTTTTTCCCGATTGATTTCTGTCACAAAGATCTGTATTAAGAGTACATAAATAAATATATTATACATTTATACACATGCTATAATAATAATAATAAAAAAAAAAATGACGATATTCTACATAGAAAAGTTGAAAATAGCCAAATATAAGTTATTATTTTTGTTAGTAGTCCAGGTCGGTTATTTATTATTATATTGCAATTAACTGATAAAATTATTTTTATTCTTTTAGCTATTTATATAATATTATTATTTCTTTATATCTTAGATTCTTAGTCATAGTGTAATTTTAACCACTATGTACTACTAGGTCTAGGCCCATTTTACTTACCCAATTACTTAATTATTTGAATAAACATTCATTACTATTATTATTAAAATAATAAATATAGTAACTATTCTTATGTATGTAATTTTAAAATATATCACAAAAACAAAAAAACATATAAGTTGTATGAATAACTTAATATTACTAAATATGAATACAAAACATGCGTTATCCAGTTAACAAAAATACTACAAAATTGAAATCATCTGCCTAGAGAAACATAAAATTGTGTTATAAAATTGTGAAAATATTTATCTAAACTTTATCCTTGTCTTATAATCTTATATATTGTATTTTATGAAAATTATCTATTTATCTTTAATCTACAAAATTGAATTTGATGCATATGTTATCTTTGTAAATAAATATACAAATAAATATTTTTGTAGATTACAGCCATTGATAGGTATTCAAGAATATATCAGAATAGGAAAGTAAATTATTAATTGAGGGGTGGAAATCCAAAACGTTCTATTGCCAAAATACTGATTTTTCAGGAGAAGCAATTTTCTGTATCTCCTTTTCTATAACTGAAGCACTATAAATGTAAAGTTTAATGAGTTAAAGCGATTTTAAAAAAAAAAATAAAAAAATAATTTTTTAAGTATAAACGCTATTTTTTTGTCATATAAAAATGTACAATAATACAAAATGTACCTTTTCCATTAATTTAATGGAAATAGTACGTTTTGGAAAATTTAATGAAAATAGTTCGTTTTGGAAAACCTATTAAAATGTACTCCAAAATGTGTTTTTTCCAAAATAAAAATATTTATATATTAATATTTATTGTTTTTACATTTTAACGTTTTTTATATTCTAAAATAATATGCTTAATATATGACACGTAAATACTTAATTCCAATGTCGTATCTCCAATTTTGGTAGTTAATAATGATATTAATTTACAATAAAATAATATTGATCTTAAGTTTCTGAATAATAAGTAGATATTTAAATCAATGACTATATAGTTTTGGTATACATATTTAAATGGTTTTTACTTTTTTGTATCTCCTGAAAAGTATTTAAAATATAGTTAATCATATTTAATTTATTATTAATTCTTAAATACAAAATACAATTAAAATAATAAAAATTCTTATTTAATAAGGGTCTTCTTCATAAACTCCGCCTTCGTCATTTCCAATATTATTATTATTTACATTTTGAAAAATATCATTATAAAATTCCTCAGCTGGTGTTTAAAAAAAATTATTTTATTTGAATACATCTTCCTTTTTGCTAACTTAACATGGTTTTGTTTTGGCAGGATATTGACTTGACCGATGTTCTGAAGATTTTTAAACCTTTTTATGACACCAATTCTAGTAACTTCACCTTCATATAATAGACAATTAATTTTGAAGACAAGGAAGTTTTTTTAAATTATTTGATAATATATTATTTCTATTAAAAACGACTCAAATGTGTTTAATAATTTGGGATTATATTCTTAATTTAATTTCAAACTTAATGGTTGTGATAATAACTTAATATTATAAATTATAAATTATATTTTAGTACGGTTTGGATTAACTATTCTATTTTCCTATTTCTACAACATGGGCAATAGTACGTTTTGACATAACATAAAAAAAAGTACGATTTGGAATAATTTATGGAAATAGTTTGTTTTGGCATAGTTAATGATTGGTGCCTATACTTTTAACATTGGCAATAGTACGTTTTGGCGTAAAACTGGAAAAAGTACGTTTTGATTATCTAAATATAATTTTTATGCATGGAAAAGATTCGTTTTGGATTAAGCAGTCATTTTTAACAGCTGATTTGACCAGGAAATAGTACGTTTTGGTCTATTCTGACAAAATCAATCGATTTGTCGACGTTTTTTTTTATAAGAATCGATATCTAACTCGTTTTTGTCAATTTTGGCAATAGTACGTTTTGGCCACCCCTTTATTTAGTACAAGTTAGTTAAGCTATCAACTACATAATTACTAGGCAAAAGTGTAATCATTTTACAAGTATTTATACTTTTATAGTTTTATATTAAACATGTTAAATTATTAAAGGATTTTATGTACATTTATTGCTTACTACTTATTTTAGAGTAGAAGTACACCAATGGAGAAGAAAATATATAACAGTATCAAGCATTAATATTTTATAAAGCCGTGAAAATTAAAATTATTTTATTTTATAGTCCTACATTTATAGCCAACTTTATTATTATAAGCAATATTCACCTGATATTCAGTAGACGAAAATGAGTCATGCATCATAATCTCTATATGATTTAGATATTCTTCGGTAAAAGAAGGATGGCTAACTGTATTTAGTTGCGTTGTCGGATCTGGGCTAGTTGGTGAAGATATTAAATCAATCGATTCATTTAATGTGGAACTATTGACAATTGTACGACGAGTTTGAGTATAAGTTAGCTGTTGCTGTTGATACTGTTGTAATTCTCGACTGTTGTTTGAGCCATCTTCTATGAAGTTTTGATACATTTCATTGGAGTATGACATAACGTCATGATTGAATATTGGATTTAATCTAGTTGTTATAAATTAATTAATAGGTGCAAAATCGGTGTATAGGTGGTTAGATTCTAAAATACTATATACAAAATATTTTTTTTATATTTTTGGAGATTTGAAAATTTGATTATTTTGATTACATTCACTCCACATTTTGAATATCTACTTGGACTACTTACAAAATAGCCATTGGTGGTGGTGGTAGATGACTTAAATCACTGAATGAAGTACTGTCGGGTGGCATGTGGCCCTGAGGTACTATTTCCGTGCCCTAAAAATTCAATAACCACAAAATGTGAAAAACTGTCAATTAATAATTATACAAACAAATATTATTGTAGATTATAGCCATTGATAGTTATCTCATAATATATCAGAATAGCAAACTAAGTTACATGGTCTATTCTAAACATTTTTGTCATCAACGCATTTAATTCCCTCTACCCCTCTACCGCAGATCACATTAATAACTCTACTCTAAATTTTAAACTATCATTTTTTATATAAATATACTAATAATATATTAATTTATCAATATATTTAATAAATGTTCCAAAAATGAATATATTTGACCAAAAAATGTTCAATACAGTTTTTAATATACAATTTTATTGTGTAATATAAGTATAAAAAAAAAGTTTTAATAGTTTTAATTTTTTGTTGTATATTCTTCTTTGTGCTCCTACTGTAGTACAAGTACATGGGAACTATGTTTATGTTCGGTGTAAGCAAGTATAAGTAATCGACTTTCGAAAAATAATCTTTAAAATAATACTTAATATAACTGGTATAATAATTTAATATGTAATATTTAAAATTTGAAAATTACTCCACTGACATAATTCCCACAAAATTATTTATGGCATAAGTGGTTTTTGAAAAATTTATTTTTCGAACCATTTCACAAACCTCCACACCCATAATATCATTATAACATTTTCAATAACATAAAAATGTATTTCCAATCACGCAGAAATGTTCTCAATATCGCAAAGAATGCTCAACAGCGACTTACATAATATCCTGATAAGTTATTAATTTAGTACATCAGTACATGTTAGTTAAGCTAACGACCACATAATTACTAAGCAAAAGTGTAATCATTTTTCAAGTATTTATACTTTTATATTATACATGTTAAATTATTAAAGAATTTTATTTACATTTATTGTTTACTACTTATTTTAGAGTAGAAGTATATTAATGGAGAAGAAGATATTAAGATATATAACAGTATCAAGCATTAATATTTTATAAAGCCGTGAAAATTAATATTATTTTATTTTAGGGTCTTAAATTTACAGCCAACCTTATAATTAAAGACTGGATTTATATGCATTTAAAAGTTTCGAATATGCAAAATAATTTTTGATTATTACAGCTAGATCTGGGTATTCATTTATTATAAAATTAAAACATTAATGATAGAAAAAAATTAACTACAATATTATATATATACAATATATTTAATGACTGTGATGAAAAAATAGACAATTTGTTTGTTATTGGAAAAACAATAAGTAACAATAATATTATGTCAATCCATTTTCCGTGTATAGCCCCGGCTTAGGTCAATAGTGTTCGACGAAATAGAAAAGATAAAATTATTTGGTATGAAAATCAGTATACAATGAATTAGGTATTCTGACCTACCTACTAACTAATAAGTAATAATGAAAATGGAAAATATTAATTATTAAAAATATTTTCAATTTTTGTCTTGTGGACTAAATTTATAGATAATAATTGTATATAAAACTATAAAACTAAATAAAAACATTAAAATGTATACGTAATATGCAAAAACATGCGTTTTTATGGAAAATGTGCACTACCCAAAATATACAAAATAAAATTTTGTAATATTATTTACTTAGGTATGATTGTTGAAAATCCATTTACTGCATGTAATTGCTTATAAAAATATGAACATGTATTGCATGAAAAATCTGGTCTTTACTTATAATTATAAACAATATTCACCTGATATTCACTAATATTTGATGAGTCATGTATAATCTCTTCATGATTTTGAAGTTCTTCGGTAAAAGTAGGATGGCTAACTGTATTTAGTTGCGTTGTCGGATCTGGGCTAGTTGGTGGAGATATTAAATCAATCGATTCATTTAATGTGGAACTATTGACAATTGTACGACGAGTTTGAGTATAAGTTAGCTGTTGCTGTTGATACTGTTGTAATTCTCGACTGTTGTTTGAGCCATCTTCTATGAAGTTTTGATACATTTCATTGGAGTATGACATAACGTCATGATTGAATATTGGATTTAATCTAGTTGTTATAAATTAATTAATAGGTGCAAAATCGGTGTATAGGTGGTTAGATTCTAAAATACTATATACAAAATATTTTTTTTATATTTTTGGAGATTTGAAAATTTGATTATTTTGATTACATTCACTCCACATTTTGAATATCTACTTGGACTACTTACAAAATAGCCATTGGTGGTGGTGGTAGATGACTTAAATCACTGAATGAAGTACTGTCGGGTGGCATGTGGCCCTGAGGTACTATTTCCGTGCCCTAAAAATTCAATAACCACAAAATGTGAAAAACTGTCAATTAATAATTATACAAACAAATATTATTGTAGATTATAGCCATTGATAGTTATCTCATAATATATCAGAATAGCAAAGTAAATTATTAATTTAGTACAGGTTAGTTAAGCTATCGACCACATAATTATTAGGCAAAAGTGTAACCATTTTTCAAGTACTTATACTTTTATATTATACAACGTATACAACATGTCATGTTAAATTATTATTGAATTTTATGTTGGCATTTATTGTTTACTACTTATTTTGGAGTAGAAGTATATTAATGGAGAAGAAAATATATAACAGTGTCAAGCATTAATATTTTATAAAGCTGTGAAAATTAATATTATTTTATTTTATGGTCTTACATTTACAGCTAACCTTATAATTATAAACAATATTTACCTGATATTCCTCGGTATTAGTGGGATCAATAACTGTATTATGGTATGTCGTTGGAGCTGGGCTGGATGTTGGAGACGTTAAATCTATCTTCTCACTTACTGAGTAGTTATTAATTAGACTTCTAAAATGTTTACGACGAGTTCGAGTTAGAGAAGTAGCCTGTGGTGATGGTAGTTGTAATGTGTGACTTAAATCACTGGATGCATTAATATAGGGTCGCATGTTGCCCCGAGCTAGTATTGCTGTGCCCTAAAAATTCAATAACCACAAAATGTGAAAAACTGTCAATTAATAATTATACAAACAAATATTATTGTAGATTATAGCCATTGATAGTTATCTCATAATATATCAGAATAGCAAAGTAAATTATTAATTTAGTACAGGTTAGTTAAGCTATCGACCACATAATTATTAGGCAAAAGTGTAACCATTTTTCAAGTACTTATACTTTTATATTATACAACGTATACAACATGTCATGTTAAATTATTATTGAATTTTATGTTGGCATTTATTGTTTACTACTTATTTTGGAGTAGAAGTATATTAATGGAGAAGAAAATATATAACAGTGTCAAGCATTAATATTTTATAAAGCTGTGAAAATTAATATTATTTTATTTTAAGGTCTTACATTTACAGCTAACCTTATAATTATAAACAATATTTACCTGATATTTCTCGGTATTAGTGGGATGAATAACTGTATTATGGTGTGTCGTTCGAGCTGGGCTGGATGTTGGAGACGTTAAATCTATCTTCTCACTTACTGAGTAGTTATTAATTAGACTTCTAAAATGTTTACGACGAGTTCGAGTTAGAGAAGTAGCCTGTGGTGATGGTAGTTGTGATGTACGACCCACATCACTTGATATATTAATATAGGGTCGCATGTTGTCCGAGGTACTATTGCTGTACCCCAAAAACTAAAAAATCAATAACCATAAAATGTGAAAAACTGTCAATATACATGAAAAAAATTGCATATATGTAATATGTACATTTTAATTTTTACAGCATGTGTCTAAGAGACTAAACCAGCAGTTTGCAAATTTGTTTTTTTTTTAGTACCACTTAGGTATATTATCAATCAGTCGTGTACCACTAATGACTAAAAATAGAACAATCCAAATTGTATCAATAAATACATTTATTAATTAAAATGCTACAGTATAATTTTTTTTATTTATTAGTTTTTTAAAATAAGATATGAATTACATTTTACCACCATATGGTCTTCTGTATACCACAGTTTGAGAACCGTTGGACTAAACCAGTCAGAGTATCTTGGCCCTTAATACATTTTTTTTATTATATATAGTTATATAGTTGTATCATAGTTCTATCAATTTGATATAACAATTTTGTTTTAATTTTTTTCAGTAAAAAGATAAATATTATTAATATTAATATTATTTATTAGGATAGGCATCATACCCATAAATGTAATGCACATAATGTCATAATGAAATATATTATTAATTTAATTATATCCATAATACACAAGTTCAGTATGACACTGCATTATTATAAACATACCATTTGGTTTGCTTGTATTCTGTGGCGGTTCGTTATCACTGGATTCAGGGTCGGCCTGGGTACCTGAAGGCCCAGGCAAGAATTATTTTCTGGAGCCCAATAATAATGTTATCATTGTATTTTGGGGTAACACAGTACAGCCAGTACAGGGGCCCAGGAACTATAATACGGCAAGGGCCCAAGCAAGAATTCCGGCCCTCCGGCCTTGGCCAGGCCGACCCTGACTGGATTACTTTCAGGTATTACTGTTTGATCATCGTAGATACAAGTTTACTTAATCTGTGTTATTACTGAATACTGATGTTGTTGAAGTGTATGGAGTATTAATTTCAGTAGCAGATACATTTTTAAGGGGTTTAGTAATCCAGACATCTGATTATTTAGCTAGTGTATGATTAATAAATTTATTTTTTATCAAAAGAGGCTGGCCAAAATTCTTCAAAATGTGTTGTTTTTGGATAATGCTTCTTCATATCATTAAAGCTGATCATAAGACAAGAGTCACTTGCTTGCAACTCTTCTATGATATTCTCAATTTTGCAACAGAATTTAATATAGATCAAGTTCCAATCTTTAAACTTTCTTTTTACAGAATTGTGAGTGGATTAATATTCTATTTTAAAAACAACACTGAGGAACATATTGTGTTTTTTTTTTATGTATGGAACAAGATTTGTTGAGTTAATACGTATAAAACCAAATTTATCGTTAGGGCCATAAATAATATTGTAAAATAATTTTTTATAACAGAATTCTAAAAATTTATTAAACCTACGTAATTTCTTATAATTAACAATTTTACTATGTGTGGTTAAAAATAATATTTCCAATATTCATAGATACAAACATCTTTGTTAATTTTATTTAACAAATTAGCTTTATAACAGGTCATTAAGCGATATTTCATTGGAGCTGATGTTAAAAGATCTGAATGTAAACAAGTTAAATATTTGCAAAGCACACTATTTTCAGCCATCTGAACAGACATAAATAGCAAATGTTTACCATTAATTAATTAAATTACACGTGAAATAAGAGGTATATAATATTTTAAAATTAGTGCCCCCCCAAATTCTACCAATATTGCACATAAATCATAACAAAAAAAAAAAAATTAAATAGAGTATTTATAAATTTTCTGATTGGATTAAATTCACAATTTTAAAACTTGTCGCTATTATTTAATTAGAAAAATTATGTTGTATTACAATTAACATGGGTACAAATAAATAGAGAAATATAATATCAAATTAACCTAATCAAACAAATCTTTATAATAATAATAATTATTAACTGATTTTATATATTTATAAGTATTTAAAAATTATTAAAAATATGTTCATATACATATACAGGGTGATTCTTTTATCATAAAACAATTATTATTTCAAAAAGTAGTCATATTTTTGAAAACATTTTTTCACATTATTTCAAGTTGTTAAAAAGACTACGTTTTTATTAAAAAAGTATATTTTTAAATATTTTTTATATCCTTATATTTTTTTAAGTTTTTTATTTTTTTGAATAACAACATAGAGTTTAAATTTCATATTCCAAACAGAATAATTTTCTGAGTATTTTGATACATAAAAATCGAATTTAGGCCGAGTGTTTATGAGTTATACGTATTTAAAGTTTAGACAAGCGGAGTGGAGTGGTACGGGGTTATCCCGCAAAATGTTTGTCCACTACTCCACTCTTCAAAATTCTCACCAATGATTGCTGTTACGTAACATTTACGATTTGTACATCTGAAGTGAAAAGTTCGGTCCTTCAGTTGTTTATTTTCACATAGCTTATATTCCTGTATCAGAACACATTGTCTTCTTCGTTTTGTTACAAATAATATATCATCTATGTAGTTCACGGTAAGAATATTTACATACACGACAACGGAACTACACACTCGACAAGCGACTACGGACTGATTGTCTGATATGGACAAATGGTGAAATAAATATAGATAGGTACCTATTGTATTTTGTTACACTATTAATACAACTTTGGAAATTACAGATAAATAGATATTCGATATTTTCGATAACGTATTTGATTACGCATTTTATTGCTTTCTACTATAATATTTATTATCGTAGGAAGTCCCGAATGCGGTTATTATTATCGTGCTCGTGTAATGTACTACGGTAGTGACCGCTCCGCTTTTTTTTTTTTACTTAGCTTCGCGTCACTACCGTCGCGCTGGATTAAAGGTATATACTTACGACTTACCCATATCTGTTACCTATATGATTTTGATATATATGTATATATTTGTATACAAATATTATGAATGCATGTACATATTGTATATACTTTCTAAACAAAGGTATATACATTTTACATTTTAGTGCCCAAACGTGGTATCTTTTTAGGGATATAGACTATAGAGTGCCCAAACGTATTGTGTGGATTTTGAATACTAAACAGGTAAAAATGCCCAAACGTGCTGCACCGAAATGGGCGATTGGGCGATACCCATTCGTGTTGTAGGTAGCAGCAGGTACAAAACTACAAAAATATTAGTACCTTGTGTAGTTGTGTCGAACCATAACGATTTATTACTTGAACTACTAGTCTTTGCAAATAATAATTGTGTTCTAATTAACTCCTCACAGCCGTAATAAGCTAATAACCTGTAGGCTGTAGGACGAACACCTGAAAATTTCAAACCACCCAACTTTGAGGAGCTATAACTCACTAACGGTTAAATGAAAAATAATAATTTTAACGTTAAAATTCATAAAAAAATAGTACTACTATTTTATGACATTTTAAATATAGGTTGCCATTTGAAAATCAAAAGTTTATAGTGATTTTGCTATTAAATATATTACATTTTGATTTCACTTGCTACGCGCACAATATCCGTGATCGGATTAGGTTAGGTCTGGGAGGTTTAGTTTTGTTTAAATGGATTTTTCCCGATGATATCTAACAACTCAATTTAAGTGTTAATATGTAATTCGACATTAACTATTTCTCCTACAAAATAGCATCAGACTTTTGACTTCAGGAGGTATAACAATCAGCCACAGGTGGATTGTCCAGCACAGGTATCGATTTGCATCGGCTAAGGACTGATAGCTAGAATCCCAATTATCATTTTTAGCATTCATTTATTTTTTTATTAAAAAAAAAACCGGTTATACGACATAATACATAATAGAACACAATTTCTCCTGTGCACCACCCACATCGTCCGCGATCCAACGCAGTCGGATTGCTTACCTGTTAGGTTTAGATGGGTGTAAATGAAACTTATATTATAAAACGCTAAAGAGTTCGCCCGTTTGTCGCAAGGGCGAAGAGTAATTTTTTTAACTCCACCTACCGACCGGTCTTCCATACCGCCGTTTCGTTATCTTATCAAAACAATTATTGTTACATTACTAATTTTTTTTTTTTATTATTATTTTTATTATTTCCTTTTTATTTTTATTATTAAAATATTATATATTTTTATTATTACGAGCTTGTATTTAACATTATCCGCGATCCAACACAGTTGGATTGCTTACCTGGAAGGTTTAGTTGCGTTTAAATTGATTTTCCTACAATACAACATCAGAATTTCGTCGCCAGAAGGAATTTTAAAATTTAAAATGTTTTCTGGTCATTTCACAATAAATAATATATAAAAAAAAAAAATCAAGTCAAACATTATATTTACTATGTTATACGTTAGTATGACTGAGATTTTGCCACATACACACGGTACACTGTCAGACTTAATTGCCTACATTAAGTTATAATCTTAGGGTTCGAAATAATATAGTGCCAATCAGTTTTCATACAGTACCTACTTAAATTTGCGGGAACTCTGGAAGCGGCAGACGGGTTAGATGCTAGATGCGCACGTTTCCGTTCACTTGGTGGTCGAACAACAAACAAAATATGTTTTTGACAATACAATTCCGCAACACTGGAGAATTGAAAATATGAAACGCGAAAATAACGTAGTGGTGTCAACTGTCACGTAAAAAAATTATTTATAATTGTTCAACGAAGTGTTAACTTGTTGCAAAATGTAGCGTTAGCGGCGGCGGTTAGGTTAGGTAATGGCGGTTAACAGTTTTCAGTGGACGCGTTAGAGGACAATGTACTACAAACGTGGCGTCGGTGCCTATTCCAAGCGATGCGACTGATTCGCGGCGGCGGCGGAGGGTCGCGGAGGGACAACGGCAGAAATCGCTTAAACAGCTGGTACACTAAACACGAAAACAATGGAGGCGCACAGGCAGCCAACGTTCCGGCCCGAATCTATAGACGTAGTATTCACAATTGATCGTGAGTTGGGGTGATGGTATATTGGTATTACTCGGCGGCGGCTAGGAATCGGAATGGCGGGGCAAAAGTGGCGGGTGGCAGGAACGCGTTAGGTTAGGTTCGCTGCAGAGGGCGGTCGGTGATTGTCTCAATGTCTACTGTCAGGTTATAGTGCGACACGTTCGCGGTGCGCGTGCGCGGACCGTGCCGACACGTATGCAACAGTTGCACACACGGCTGCTGGAGGTCACATTACTATACATTTTCAATATTTTCAATTCTTCCAAGACTTAAAACACGAACGACGTGGCACCATATAACATAATAGAAGCAAGTAAAACAGCTGATCAGATTTGTTTTCATTTTGCCGGAGACTCGGCTTGATGTTGACAGCGAAGGCTCGGCGTTATCATAGAACATGTTTTATTCACGGCCAATGATAATATATTGTATTATTAAAATGGACTGGCATTGTCATGATGAGGGGGTAGAGAGAAGGGCTCACAAATGTCTGGTGTTATCGCAGTATTATGAGATACTATAGTTATTATAGCGCGCATAATAAATCTTAGTCCGCGTGTATATTGTATAATATACTGCCATAATATTATGTAGTGCAGTGATCTTCAAACTTTTTGACATGCGACCTAATTTTTTTACCATACATTTTTTGTGACCCATGTCAGCTTTATTAGCCAAAATAGTTTAAATTGCTAAAATAGTTCAAATAGGTAATATTTAATTTTTATTATATGAAATGAAACAAAAAAAGTACATGATGTAAATATGTAATAATACAAACAAAAATTAATAAGATATATGAGTATGACTGTTTTCATAAAAACACTCCATCTCGGATTTTATAAAATATATAGATAAATAGGTTAGGTTAGGTTATATTATATATTATATATATAATTATAATATATAAATATAAATATGGATTTTTTAAATTTTAAACAATAGACTTATCGCAACCTAATCTTAAAAGTTAAAGCTTACCCAATTTTGGGTCATGACCCATAGTTTGAGGTCCACTGAAATTGTTTGGATACCAGTCCATTATGGCATTATATCTTAGTGTCTTAGTCCGTGGTTTTAATACGGATTTGAAACGACGTTACGGCTACATCATGCCGAGCCAATGGCAAAATTTCAAGGTCAACTAAAATATTTAATAACTGTCACTTCTATTATGTTATTCATTTTACGCCGAGGTCACGGATGTAGATAATAATATGGTAGGTTAATTTTGATGTAAAAAAAGTTCAATAAATAGGTATGTTAAACTTTCTTACAAGCATTTAAAGTTTTACTTTGGCGACTGTACAGCACCGGGGTATTAATATTGTTATGGACATAAGGTCTAAAGAAAATAGACCATAAATGTTCAAATTCTCAAAATAATATAGGTACAATTATTTTAAATGAAAATATATGTTTTTTTAGGGTTGTTTTTTAGGTAACCTAAGTGGGCCGATTTTTCTTATTTTCCAGGTAGAAATTTTTGACCCAGTCCGGCTCTTGTTCCGGTAAAAGTGAAACGTATACAACGCTCAAGAGATGCGTTGAATTTCATCTCGCCGCCGCGGCAATCACCCACCCGTAACCATGCCCACTATCCCCAAAGCGGGGCTACGGGCAATAGTCTCGAGAGCGGTACATTATTGTTTCAGGAACTGCCGTTTTTTTTTTATTATTTACGTCAATGCTATTGATTATTTTGTATTAAAATCACTAATAATAAATGTACATACAAATTAAACAAAATTAATATATTAATCAATACATTTGATATAAATATATTTTTAATTTTGTTGGTTTTGAACCATTTCATTGTGCAAATTTGGATACATATTGTGTTTTTTTTATGACGCTGAAAGTTTTTTATTTCCAACGAAGAATATCCCCATCATTAGCCTATACACTGTAAACCAACTCCATAATTTAAAAATAGAATTTAAATATTTTCACCACTAGTCCGATATGAATCAATAAAAGCTATTTTAACAGTAGCAGCAGTGGTAAAATTAAAATTACGACAGTTTGACATAAAGACAGCATTTCTGTATGGAGATTTACAGGAAGAAATATACATTTTACAACCAACGGGTTACAAGGACATATTTCAAATAAAGAATTTAAACTTGAAGGAAGTTTATATGGACTAAAATAAGCTCCAAGATGTTGGAACAAACGATTTAAAGAATTTTCGAATAAATTTGGTTTTCAATCTAATATTCTAGTGAAGCTGATGCATGCGTTTTTAAAACTCACGATGATCAAATTATTCTTGCAATATTTGTAGATGATGGTTTATTTCAACTCCAGTACATTGTGGGATAGAGTACCAGATTCATGGGCGCAACTAGGGTAAAATGTATGGGAGTGCTATAACCTATAATACAATAGAAGCCCCTCCCCATTATTTATGATAAGCAAAATTATTATACACAAAAAAAAATGTTAATATAATATACCTAGTATATAATATCATAATTTAATACCTACTAATTTATTGTTATAATAAATTAATTTTTCTGTTATTAGTTAATGCAAACTTGTTTAAAATGTTTTCAGTATTTATGTTATTGGTAATTTCTCTTTCAATATATATTGAAGCTAGATTTTTAAAACGATTTTGTTGCATGCTTGTTTCAAGTCAATTCTTCACTCTTCGAATTACAGAAAAAGATCTTTCATAAATAATTGTTAACTGCAAGGATCTAACAGCTATGAATTTAGAATTTATGATCATTTTAAAATGTACAGTTTCAAAAAGATCATAACTTACTTAAAAATAATAATAACATTAAAAAACTACGTGGGTCCCTGGATAATAATCTTCCCATTAAATTTTATAATAGGTCAATTCACCTTAATATCAAAACTAACAGTACAATAATGAAACTGGTGAACAAAAATTTGCCATGTCGTACGTGTATAAGACGAAGAAACAAATGCGGGTACTACGTCCTCTTAAAAATAAAACCTACTGATTCTACGTATTTGTGTCTATACTGTGGGTCTTACAGCCTACAATAATAAACGCATTTGAAGTTTCCATTTATAATATTTTGATAAATTATTAATTTTACTGGTCAATACTCGTAAATTATTAATTAGCATTCAGAAATTTTACAAATATTGTAAAAACCAGTTAAACCAGTATAGACAATTTGGGAGTGCTATAAGCACTCCCAAGCTCCCCCTAGTTACGCCCATGACCAGATCAGATTGCAAACATCTTGACGAAGCCATTGGTAAAATATCGTTTCGAAAAATTGCGGTCAGCTATAGGAGTGACTACAATTAAGAACATATTAATTGAAAAGTAGGAAAGTGTATGGGCATTATACAATAATATGTAAGTACATTTTTCGGTTATCCAAATAGATAAAGTATTTTGCAATTGTCAATAGAAAAAGTAATTCCACAGACAAATCGTTTTGAACTAAAATATCTATTTTTCCTAACGTAATCTACCGGTATAAATGTTTGCAGATAATTAAATGCTATTTTAGGCAACGTTATTTTATACTTATCAACAGCAAAAAGTCTGATGGCTGGTGTTTAGGACAGCCGAAGAAAGCTACTGGAGCCTTATTATATAATATATATAAATAGTATATAGCTATTAGCTACATACTTTATTGGCTAAAATGTGTTAAAAATATTTATATTTGATATCATTATAACTTATAAGTTTACCAAAAATTATTACAACTTTACAAATCATGAACAGCTTGTATAACAATAACATACTATTTTATTTTTTTTATTTTTTACTGCATTTGAAAATAATTAAGTATATGAAAAATAAATTCACATGCTTTATGTTAAGATCATGTTGTAGATTGTTAGTAGTCATGCTATGTTTTAAAAACAATAATATACTAATATAATATACAATAAATTTGTTATGCTTATTCGCTATACTAAAAGGAAAATAATTATAAGCCGTCATTGAAATTAACAACATTTAAATTGTTGTATACCTACAACTGATTGGCACTTTATATTATACATGCAGGGTGGTCTCACCACATCTGGCATTTATTGCTCGGGTTCATGTTGGAACCCAGATAACACTGGAAGTCGTTGCTGAACTCTTTTTGATTGGAGAAGGAACCGATGATCCGGAAGTGGTTGGGTGCATGTTCGTTGGTCAAGATCAAATTTTTGAGTATTTCCGGTCGATTCTTGGAGCACCACATATTAGCGGCGCTCAACCAGAACAACTGATTCGGTGTATAGTTCTGGAGCCCGGGCAACCGCGGTTCGGCGTCCAATTGTACGCTGGCCCACGTATTGTATGCATTATACGCCTGCTTGATGCCACCATTGTCTGCGATGTTCTCACTTTGTGTATTAATTCCGTTTATCTACAGAAAATAAGTCGTTAGGTTAGGTCGAAGGTATAGAATGGTAGAGGCGTTGATTTTTACGTTGGGGGGGAGGGTTAAATAAAGAATTATTGACAGCTATGATGAAAATTGTGAAAATAATAGATATTATAAAATATTTAAAATACACTTAATCGATGTTTTTGGTCTTTTGGAACATCAATTAATCCTCAACGACGTTCAGATATAAAAATGTATCTTTTTCTGGCGTAGCTAATGCTCGAAAGATACTTATGTAGCCATAATGTGGGCGCGTTTTTAATTTATATGTAAAAAAGATTATGAGATATTAAACATTATTAATTATCGTGATACTAGTCCATAGACGCAACTAAAGGGGTGCTTAGAGGTGCTTCAGCTCTGGATTTCGCACCCCCCCCCCCAGGTCAAAATCACTAAAACTTGAAAAATAATTTTCTAGATATTCCTACTCGTTATAATTATCTAACGTTTGTACATTTTTTTGAATAAAATATTTGCTTTTTTATAATATTATCTCTTATGTTCATGTGAAGTATTATACATATTTTATACTTTTAAATGTTCAGTATTTTCAATTTGAACAATAAAATAAACAGAATAAATAATTAGTCCTAGGAAGATAAAAATATTGATGACACTGGAGCCAAGGTTAGGTTAGGTTAGGTTAGGTTAGGTTCATATTGTGAACTGAATGGAAATATTACAGAAAGACCTCCAGGTTTGCTATTTTGTAAAGTTTTATAATAAACAAGTTTTAAAACGATATTAAATATTAAAAGAGATGTTTGAAATAAAATTACTTCTGCAAAAATACTGAAAAAGTATTCTAACTCCACTAGTAATCGTAAAATTATACTATAAAATACTACAATATTATTATAGATAATTCAATAATTGGTATAGTTAATATATATAATAAATATATAAGTTGAATTATGTAAATTTGATCATTTTATGTAATGGCTAAAAATTCAAAATAATTTTTACGATTTATTACACATAAATTGTATAGGTAATTACTAATTATTTTAGCAGGTCAACAAATAAAATATTTATTTTTTTAATCTGATTCATACATAGTACTGTATGACCTTAGTAGACATTCATGATATTATAATTTAATGAAAAAGTAGGTATGTTTCTGTTTATATACATACTAAAATATTAGCATGTGTATATGTATGAGATGTATATACAAATAAATATTTGTATGGGGAGTGGGGCTACGCCCCGTAGCTCCTACTAGTTTTTGTGTTCTCAGCACCTCAATATTTGGGTTCTAGAAGCATATGAATGCTACTTTTTACTAATTTAAATTGAGAACTGCAAATTATATTAATAAAAACTCGGTGCTTCTGTTATTAGTATAACATAAATTATACATGATATTTTAATATTTTATAATACATTAATGCCATGAACGGTATAATATAATAATACAATTTATTGAAAAATTATTGGAATTGTATTAAAATTTTTGTAATTGATCATTAACACGTTTGTTATAATTTGCATTTTTGAAATTATTAAAATATATAGTTTTTCTTTTACTCTGTCTCATGATTATTTCCGGATCAAAATCAACACATATTTTTGATTGGTTTTTACATTTTAGAATTCATAGTTAAAATTCATGTATAATATGCAATAAGTAATTGATTTTTCGGCGATTACAGTCATTAAAATGTAGAGATCTAGCCAACTAGGTTTTCAGAATTCAAGAAAAATTAAATTTTAATCAAACGATAAATTTTACCTCAAAATTAATTCAGAAAAAATGTCATAAAAGAAACTTATTTTATTACACACACCTTGAGACCAACTTCATGATCCGTGTAATTTCCATACTGTTTGATGATGCACATCGCCTTTTCCAAGAATTGTTTCTTTGTCTCCTTCGCCCACCAGTCTACTACATTTCCGTGTCCATCGTACATACTGCCTTGGTTATCAAAACCATGGGTGATCTCGTGACCAATTATAAACCCAATGGCACCGTAATTCAAGTACCGAGGACGATCATTAGACAAAACCTCACCTTGCAAGATAGCAGCGGGTATTACTGAAAAATTAAATGTTTTTATATCATATTATTTACCTACAATTGAAATAATACGTATATTTATGTATAACAAAGATTATATAGATATAGTGATTCAAATTTATTTATAAAGTATATATATATAGTTATATATACCTAAAGTTCTCGGCTTTGTGAAAAATCTTTTTTTAAATTATTAATCAGGTATATATAAGTTATCAGGTAAATAATCAGTAAATCGTCAACATCTATGTTTCTAGCTCCATATCACTCGCTTATTTATAAACTTTGTTCTTATTACCGTTGTATGTGTTGTCATTTTTATGTTTGCTACTATTTTTAGAACTTTTAATAATCATTTATTTTATTACACTTATACTGATTGTGCTTTAAAATAAATATGTAATGACGATATATATGAATATGATGAATTAAAATACTCAATTTTTAATGTCTTTCTCCATTTTGGTAATACTGCGTTAGCGTTAGGGAAATCGGCGTTTAGAAAAATGTCAAAAAATGCAAAACTAAAATGGTGTTGTATGAAATGTAAAAACGCCGTTAATAATTCTAATTAAAAAAATGGCACATTATTACTATGGATAGTAATGAGGATCATCTGCTAACAAAGTAACAAATGAATCTTTCAGAAATCGCATTAACTCAGTCAACTTTATGAGTGATAAGTTCGATCTATTTGGTAATCAAATTCAAGAACTAGTGAAATAAATAAAGAATATGAGGAAAAAAATAAAACATTAAAGGAGCAAAATCATAATCAGCTAAATGATCTTAATTTTTTACAAAAAAAGAATAAATAATTTAGAACAAAAAGCGCTAATGAAAATTGTAAGAAAACAGTAAAAATTATTGTTACATCCATAAAATTGGAAATCGGTGTTGTAAATGCGTTTCGTGTTTACTAAAAACTCAATACAAGGCCAAGTAAAATTTTTGCCGAGTTAACTACGAAACAAAGCAAAAGAGATATGATTGACCTCTTCAGGAAAACTAAAAAAACAGGTGGTAGTGTTGATGAAGAAAATAATGCTATTTATATAAATTATATCTTAACAAAATTTAACAGAAATGTATTCTTCAAAACTAAAACTTTCACTCGTGAATCTGGCTATAGATATGCTTGGTTTAAAGATAAACATAATTTGTTTTTAATTAATATACTCATAGTCTATATAATATAATAATCTTATTTTTTGCAATGGGAAATTTTTTGAAGAGATACTTGAATTATAGAACTAATTATTATGAATCGTTTAATAAATATGTATGTTTATTGTTTAAATAATAATATTAACAGCAACTACCTTAGTATAATACGTTGTAATATAAGGAGTGTAAATGCATACTTTGATAAGTTTCTTTTGTTTTTACAAAGTGATGAAAATTTTTAGGATATTGATGTAATATTCTTACTGAAATCTGGCATAAATGCATAATGTTATATTATGAAACTATTCAATAGATGACTATAGCCTTTTTTTCATTCATAAAAAGAAACCAAAATTATAATATATTTGTTTTATGCCAGTACCGCAAAAACCGGGTGTGCAGAGCATGCCGCTCACACGGGCCCCGAGGCTTACGTATATTTAAGGGGCCCCCGGGCCCAGCCTGGAGCAAACACTACAAATGCATAATTAGAATACTCACAAAAACTTTTTAATATTTTTGTTTTTTTGTTTCAAATGATACTATTAGTGATCTTAAAAGAAATGACTATAAAAGATCTATTATTATTTATTCTGAACGAAATTCTATCAACTATTTTTCCTGATGTATTTACAGATACAATGATATTTATTATTATACCAGTCACTTCTGCTCCTGATGAAAGGTCGTTTTCAAAACTAAAATTAATAAAAAATTATCTACATAATACTATATCACGGCCCACAGGATAGATTATCAAGATTGGCTATATTAAATATTGAAAGGCTTCAAACTACTGAAATAGATGTAGACAATATAATAAATATTTTTGCAAACGCAAAAGCCAGAAAAATGAATTTTTTACATTAAGAGGACGTTATATTCGCATGTGTTGTCTCTGTCTCATTAATGTAGATCATAGCAAATTTGCGTTCAACAGAACACATTTTGTGATGTTAGCTTTAATATTAGAGTAAATTTACCTATTATTAAATTTAAAGGTAAAAATATTATCTAGAAAATGTCATATGCTTTATTAATATTATCATTTTAAAGTTAGTTATAGGCTTATAGCTATTTAAAACATTACAACTTTAAAATATTCAATACCCATGCCCAAGTTATTATAATTTTATGCCTCTTGATTTTAACAGAAATATTATTATAGGTAAGTCGATTAATAATTAATATTAAAGGCTTTTTATATAAATATATATTTTTAGAACTGAATAATAACGTGTTTTAATATTTAATCTGTATTGTAAATTGTTGAACTGTTATCATATTTAATATTTATCATGTATATTTGATTGCGCTTATATGTTGTATACCTAATCTTAATTTATTTATGTTGAAACTTTGCTTTTTATTAAAATATAAACTTTTTCTTTATTTTCCTGTTTTAATACAACTATGTAATTAAATAATGAATGTATTTACATTTTTAAGAAATCACTTAATTGTATATTTTTATCTGTGTAAATGTCATAACTCTTTATCACCAACACAAGCTTTTACCTTACAGAAGATAGGTAAATCAAAACTGTATTTATTTTAAATTTGTAAATATTTATTTTTGATTTCTAAAAAAAAAAATAATAATATATAATTTAACCTTTTTTTAAAAAATAAAAATGCTCGCATTTAATAGTACAAACAATTGATTTTTAGATTTTGAGCCAAGCGATGAATGTATTTATTTTACTATGTATTTTTGTTTTGTGTATATGTATGCACGATGAAAAGTTTAACATTTTTTCAATTATTTTGTAGTTTGAAAGTCTTAATTTTTTTTATGTATACCTATATATAAGATTTGAAAATTTTATCATTTAGTAAATACAATTTTTTTGACAAAAACTTAATTAACCTCCTGTAATATAGTAAATAATAATAGTAAAATAATTACTTAAACAATTTTTTAATTGATAATTTAGTAATTTGCACACCCAACTTTAAGTTAAAAATTAAAGATTTATCGGCATTAATTATACAATATGGGTTGACACTGAATAATTATATAATAATTATTGTATAGATTGTAATATTACATACCGATACTATTTACAGTAGGTATATAAAATGCATTTATAGTAGTTGCTTGGCTGTACATCGTCCAATCTGATATGTCAAGAGGTTGCCTTAACTCCATAATCATGCAGTCAGTCATAAATTTAGAAAAATTGAATATTGATTTTAAATAATCTTTGTCATTGATTTCAAGCTGGGAAAAAAAACAATACACTATTATTAACCAAATGCCCATAAGACAATTTTTATAAGATTTAATTCATATTATATCGTATTATAATTTCCTATGCACTTTAGTTTTGTCCTATATAATTAATTACATTTTCATAATACGCATTCAAATTGTTGTTGTCTAATAATTCATCGGGGTATGCAATGTGATAAGTTATCGACTTTGCTTTGTTTATTGCGTTTTTCCTGTAATAAAAAAAAAAACAAAAATAATAATGTTGTCATAATTATTTTTATTGATAATAGGAAATGCGTATATGAATTAAAAGTCAAACTTTTTACTTTGTTTGATCGTCCATCCAATCATTCGACGATAATAGTTTGTACAATTCTTCCCTCATTCTGTTTGCTATTTCTTGAACGTTGTTTTTAGCGTTTTTATCGAAAACCCGCCTAACATACATCGAATCAATTGCCAATTGAAAAACTTGTTTAACCACTTTCGAGCATTCGTTCCACCTGGGTTCACTCCCAGAGCTACCTTTTAGCGTGGCGTAGAACTCATTCTGTCTTAATCGCAATTTTTCAGTCAAAAACTTGACCGAATTCATTGTAATTCTCCAAAACGCGTAATTCGCTTGGACCCTGACGACAAAATCAAATAAAGTTCAACTGCGTTTTTAAGGGGCTTATATAGATAATCTTAATGATATTTTGAAAAACAATTAATCATCAGCAATTACTGATTACATTATAAAATCGTGTAGGAAACTGAGGATAATATTATGGACAAAACGACACATGTGTGTTTTTGAATAAAATAATATTTAGTACTTTTTTTACTAATAAAAAATTATTTTTTTTTTTTACTTTTTCTAAATAGTTGTAACTTTTTATTATTTTATATAGTATTATGTTTATATACAAAGAATTGAATTCGTAAAAAATAATAAAAACAGAATTTTGTCTGCAATAGAACGAGTAATCACTTTTCTACGTGTGTTTTTACACCAAGCATTTAGTGATACAACGTCCTCTGTATATTAATTTAATATTATACTGTACAATAATAACAAATATATATAACACGATCATGAAGATAAAATAAATAAAATAAAATTTTTAATCTTCATGAATATGGTCGTGCAACCCCAAGCCGTACGCGTTATTTGAAATAATATTATTTACCTTTTGGGCGTATTGCTGAGTAGGGTTTCAAGGTTTGACAAGTATTTTGGTGATTGTACAATTATAATATCATCCTGTTGTATGGTCAATGGGTTTAAAAGTTTGTTCATGTACTCTTGCCACGGTATGCTCGGGAACTTTTGTTGTAGATCAGCGATATTCATCGGGTTATACATACTTTCTTTATCCTGACGCTCGGCCAGTGTCATCGATATCTTGGCCAAACTTATCTCAAAGTCCAATGACTCTCTCAGCTCCTTGGCGGCACTCTGTCGGTCAGCGCCAAACAACACTGCTATGTCCACCATGTACCTGTAGTACGCGTCTACGAGTTTGTTGTCGGTGCCATTGATCAGGTATTGCGAGTCAAGTGCCAGGAACGGTTGATCCAGCTGAAATATGATTTGGGCGCAAGTCAATTATACACATAAAACGCATTATTTTGGTTCAGACAACAGTACATTTTTTCGGTTGTATGATAAACTCTACTGGTTTTTAAAACTAGTTAACTCTCCTGGAAGATGGTAATGTCTTTTGGTTCAACATTTTATGTTTAACTGAAGCCTGAAGAAATTATTATATAATTATTACTACACTGCAGAGACTGTGATTATTGATATAAATGCGATTTTTGTAAAAATTCACGTATCGTAATTAAATGCTGTATTCGGACATAATTGTTTTTGGTACCTTAGTACCTATGTAATGATGGATCAACGAATTCAAATTTAACTCATACATTATAGTAACTGACTCTACAATGACAAATTGTTCTGCATACTTAACAGTTAACACCTATAGTCTATACAAAGCTGCAGAGCGGTTACTTATTTTTCCCCTTATAAATTGTTTATTTATAATATTATTTGATATAATCATGACTTTATGTAATGTATAATATATACCTACCTAGATATTATATTATTATACATCAAATAATGTTTAAATCACATAATCACATCGATATTTATAACATTTTTCATTTAATTTGTTATGACTTCAGATTTATTTATATAATATATATATTATGTATACAGGATGATTATTTTATCAAACAACGTTCATTATTTCAAAACATAAAAGTTTCTGAAAATATTTTTTTACATTATATTCAATTGAAATAAAACAACATTTTTTAATATTTTAACTTTTTTTAAATAACAATATATATTTTTAATTTTATATTCTGAAGCATTATTTTTTCGAAGTATTTCAAATTGAAATTTTCAATAGATACATACAAATTGACATTTGAACGAGTAGTTTATGAGTTATAAGTATTTAAAGTTCAGGTAAGTTGAGAAGAGTGATAAGGGGATATCTATATATTAATTTGTATGTACCAGAATAGAAATGATAAGTCAAACTATTAATCCTCTCTTCTTAACAAATACAAATTTCAAGTAATAAAATGTGTATTTAAATGCACTCATCGTCACTTTTTTTCTAAAAAAAAAAAATCGAAGAGGGCAAGCTACCTTTCCTCTCAGTATGAACGATGATAGACTGTATATAAATAGTGTTTGCATTAACCTATATTGTTATTCAATACTCATTAAGTCATAACAATAATATATTATTATTTATTATAATATATTACAATTATTATTATAATTGTTTTTGTTGAATATTGTATTATTTAGATCTGCTTACTGTAATAGAGTTTATCGTGTTGTTTTTTGGATTTGAAGTGATGCTGAATTTAATAAAGTATTCGTTGGAATAGCCCGCCAAAGTAAATGATTTATACGTGCTTTTTTCCCACGTGAAGTTCGTATCGTCCCATTCCTCTTTGTCCAACACCGGCCATCCTCCCAAGCTTCTCAATACTGCCTTGAACGGTTCCAAGCCTTTCTCTTCGATTTTTTCTTTTAACATAAAATGTATTAAGTGTATAGCGATTATATGAAAATATAATATATGTTAGGTGACTGTATAATATAAACTATTATCAATTTGTCGATTATTATACCAATGTCCATGCACGATTTAAACATTAACTTCGCCATTCTAAAAGGTCTTGGTTCATCCGATTGAATGGGTTCAGTGAGAAGCATTCGTAGCTCATTCGAAACTTTGCCTTGAATTGTGTCGAATATATTCACAGAGCTTTTGTCATCGTCGATAATGGTATTTTTTATAAAATTACCACATGCGAACTGATAGAAATCATCACAAGGATCTACTGAAGGATCCATATTGTTGATTATAAAAGCCGCTATAATATCATACAATTTTAAAGTCATATAAATTATACAGAAATATATAATTTACCAACTAAACAATAAAAACATTGTATTAAATTTTTTTTTATAAATTAATATAATTATAATCGATTAGTTTATCAAACTAATGATGCCTACCAGTATTCACACAACTGGCTGTATGACAAATCGGGATTTGATTTTCGTTTTTTTCATTCTGGAACAAACTTCTTGAATTGCGAATCAAACCATGTTTTTCAGCTGATATCGGTGGGATATTCTCTATGGAAGTACAAAATCGATTGAAAATTGTAATCGCATAACCGAGTTAAATTAAATTATCGTTATACTAACCTAATTAATAATGTGTACCTAGTACCTATAAATAGTATAATATTATGAAAGTGCAACGTGAAGCACATAATTATAATTTATAATAGCTATAATTAAGCTGGATACCTGGTCGACTTAATGTTGTAAATAATTTATGTACCGATCATATTTATAAATTAATACATATTACATAATATTAGCTAAATAAAATTGCCGTTATTATAGTTACTATATAGTTATAAGTATTATTATCATTTAACTGGCTCTCACTTCGATATTATTTTAAATTAATTAGTTAAAGAAATTTAACAACAAACACGTAAGTATACATGTGTAGGTTCACTCCTACATAGATTTTAATATATATTATCATAATATATTATTTATTAGGTACAGAGAAGCAGGGCTGGATCAAGGGGATGCTAGGAGAGCTATAGCCTTGAGCCGCAAGTCAAAAGAAGCCACAGTGTATCCAATTTACCCAAATTGTTTTGGGTAAAAGGGCTTCACCAAAAGTAATTAGCCATAAGTTATAGTCCCTTATATTATGACCATAATCCGGTCCTGTGGAGAACTTAAATGTGTTATTGTATAGTGTAATGATATCATACATTTAATATTTTAAAAATTAAATTATAAAAATATTTTATATTTTTAATAAAATGTATATTGATTTACTTCTATGGGTTAGCAAAAAGTGATTATACAGTGTGTTTTTATGAAATATGTTATGAATTTTGATTATTGACTATTCTATAATAGTATTATATAGTAGGTATCTAAGATCTAACAATAATTTTGTATTTACCACGTATGATTATTATTATTTATTAGTTTTACCATTGATTATAAATAGTATTTATAATCAAATGTTTTACTTATACAATTTATAATTAATTATAATAATATAATATTTCAGATAAAATACAGGATATATTTAAGATGAATAGATGAAATAATACATTAAAAACTAGCAAAACATAAACAAGTACCATTTCTAATCATTATTCTTTAAATTTAGTAAATTATAATTTACTTTAAAATTGAGTATTTTTTTTTAATTTCATTAAATACATATATATTGTTATGAACCGCAAAGAAATATAGAAACTGAACAGTATAAATAATAAATATAAGAATATTCTGAAAAAACTTTAATAAAACATGACGTGTATTGTGTAAAGTTAAACATGGTATTTTGGTATTTCACGAAAATTATATTAATAATTAATAAATATTATATAGGTGCGTGAATGCGCGATCGTTTTAGAAACAATAATGATACCTATTACATTTACGCGAGCCACGAAGTATATTATAATATAACATACATTTTCTAGTTTTCGTTTTGTGTTTTTAAATTTGTTTTACGTTTTGCACCTCTTATCAATGGCGTATATAGGCCTGGGCCCATAGTGAAATTTCAGATTCAATCAAAAACATTTTATTATGCATTTTGCTTAATTTACTATGTATATAATGTAGTAATAAATATGTATTTATAAATTAAAATTCCTCTATTTGTATTATTTATGTCATAATTATACCGCCCAACCTCCCAAAAAATGTTTCAGTTATATATATGCAGCCAAAATGCCAAATAGTGAAAATAATTCGTATATACGTCACTGCCTTTTATATATTATTATTTATTATGTATTATGTTCAATAAAATATTGATTTATACACATTTTCTCAATACCGATTTCCGACTGCGTATTATGTATATCATTGTAATTTGTAACGTAAATGTACAAAGTGTGTGTCTGGAGGATTTAAATAGAATAGTTATATAATATATGGATACACAATAAAATTACGTTTTAATATGTTGCAGATATTCCCTGTATTTCAGATTTTTCGTCATTAGTCATATATTTTTACTAGATACTATTATAATTTATATGCTTATACTTACCTGTACATGTATTTTATTGTTGTTACCAATAGTGCTCGTTATTTAATTGTAGTGCTTAATTATTTATACATAAAACGTTCTTTGTCTTACCTGCATTGCAGCTATGATTCAATAATAATGTGGATAGAGCTAGAGCCAGGAACGAGGACGCTAATAGCATTCCGCCGGCAACGATGGTCAGATTTCGTTCCTGCAAGTTCGTACTTCTCCTCCACCATGTCTGGTTTCTAGAACGGAGCAAAAACCATTAACAATTTTGAGGTATTAAAATGAAAAAATGAAAATGTATATAGGTGTGTATGAGCAAAATTTATATCTAGTTGTATATAATGTTAAAAATCGTAAGCCAGTGGCTATGTAATGCATATAGTCGAGTAAAGATAATTATTTACTATACACAGGTGGTACATGTTATCAGTGGCGTAGCTAGGATTTGTCTTGGGGGGGGGGGAAGGCTGATCAATTTGTACACATTGGTGGTTTACCTAGGTTCTTCCATAAGTGTAACATGCAGAATAAATGAAGAATAAAAAAATTAACGATATTTAATTACTATTTCACATTTTTAAATAATTTTATTAATAAATTACATAATATTAAATTGACACTTATTAACAGGGCTAGGGACTTATATCACTTAAAATCATTAAAATAAGCGCTTAAAAACATCATTATAAGCATTAAAATAAGCATTTAAAAAACTTAAATTTGAGCAAAAATATTTAATCAAAAAATAAAAATCTTTTTTTACATGATAAAGTAGGTACTAGGCATAATTTGTAACTGTGCTAAAAATAATATAATTAAAGATTACAAATAATATTGAAACAAAATGATTAGAAAAAGTTTCTAACTAAAAAATCAAAAAAAAAAAAATAATAAATCTTTAGACTATAAAAAAAATCAAACTTCACTTTCGAGATATTTTACCTTATTGTTTTTAGAGGAAATTTTCTGAAAAAAACTAGAAAAAGTAGAAAAACTGGTTAAAAAAGCAAAAATAATCAGAAAAACTGGAAATAAGCATCTTTTTAAAAAATCGACGAAAAAAGCAACAAAAAAAGCACTTTCAAATTTCATAATTAAACGTGTTGTAACAATCAACATTTCCATAGTATTCTGCTACATTTTAAGTCAATCCTAAGAAAATTCTTTAAGTCCCGAGCCCTGGTGATGAATATGTAGACGTAGTCTATCAGCTCCCGTTTTACAAAAAGGTTAATTCCCAAACGGATCTGGTGTTTTTTACAACGCAAATTCCTTTCTATTTTATACAGACTGTTACAAAAGAGGCGTGGTTAAAAATGTGTTGGTGAACACTAAGTAAATTATAAAAAATCGTACACATTAGAATATGTAGAACGCTCATTGTTTTATACAAAGTATCTTGATAAACAAGAGATTTTTCAAGTTCGAAAATCTCAAAAAATGAAGAAATCATTGAATGTGATAATTACTTAAAAGGTAAATAATTAAATTTTAATGTAGCAATGGAATCTGTTCTAAATATATAATAATATATATTTTTTTAAGTGTTGTTCACGATGTAGATAAAGACTATTCTAATATTCAAAGGTATACTTGTAAATTGTAATATTAAAACTAAAATTTTAATTACTCATTATTTTCACAATTTTCATGACTTATGAATTTCCTTGAAACGTTAAATTATTTACTTAAAATGCTTATAAAAAAATTGTAATCATATTTTCAAACATTTTTATTTCTTGACTTCTTGAAATAACTTACAAGAAATCATGTATTAAGTGTACATACAAAAAAAATGTAGGTAATGGTAATCGCACACATCGATAAATGTTTGGTATCCACACGATTAATATTTTTGAATTATAAAAAAATAATTAAATTATGTATTTACTTGAATTTTAAATGTTCCTAAGAAGTAATTGTAATTACTATTTATATATTTTTTTGTTTTCAGTAGGATCTACTTATGTGGATTTTATTACATTTTCGATCTTTAATTATAAAAAAGACAAATTTTTATTACAGAATGTCAAAGTACGTGTATATTGTATTTCGTCAAAACTTTAACTTCAAATAGTAAATACATATAAATTTCTAATATAGACATTTGCTGAAAATTTCAAGTATTTATGGTGTTATTCGTTTTTTAATTACAACAAAATCGATTTATAGCCGACAACCAAGACCAATAAAATTGTCAAAAACTTCCCGTTTTAACTTTAATTTTTTTCCCCCGTTATTTTGAAAATTACGGGGAATTTTCTATTTTGACTTTGTAAAAGTACCAACGGAATATTGACTGGAACTGAATCGTGTTTTCTATCAGAAATCATCACCATAGAAGAATCTAAATCAACTTATAAATGTAATAAAGTTTGAGTTCTAGTTATAATGATATATATATATATATAATCACTCACTTAAAAATTAGGTACTATTCATTATAAATATGATAAATTTACTTGATCACTATGGTCATTTCGAGAGCTGGCGGTGTTATCCCTGTCGTCGCGTCGCTTAATACTCGTATACTGTCGGTCACTGTATATAATATAGGGATATAATATTATACTGTCTGCAACAGTGCAGCTGCGGCCAAAGGATTCCACGCAACCTAACGATAATAAAATACATATTAAATATATTTAGAAACTTTTAACATTTGACATCATTACATCAATAACAAAATGTAAAAATGTTATGAAAATAAAGAAAAAGTAACTCCCAGCGGTTATGATGCTGAGAGTTATCTTTACTCGAATAAAAAAAAAAATTCAAATAATGCTGCAACGGCAACCGCGGTCTTTGCTCTTCGTCCCGTATAGTGTTAATGTAATATTACTAGGGAACGGATTTAAATGCAAATTTTTTTCTGAGTGTCCGAAAACATTACTTTCCAAGCTCAAAGTTAATTTCATATATCACGATATTAAAAAATGTATCTTTTATTTTGCATATTTTGCATTTGTTGACATTTTTAGTGCATTTTTTTTATGTTATTAAGTCTTTTTTATTTTTATTTTTAGGAATTGATAAAATTCAATAACATTTAAGCATCACCTGATAATACAGTGCTATTATGAAACACAAGGTAAAACTATAACGAATGTATTTATCTAAAATGTATATTAATTTTTTTTAAATAATTTTCAGAGTAAAAAGAAGATAGGTGAACTAGAAGATGATGAAAATGATACGAATTTTTAATAGGTAACCAAAAATAAAAATTTATATAATTAAACAAATTTTTTTAAATGTTAAAAATCATTTAATCGTGTTTTTTAAAGTAATTTTTCTTGTTTTTAGAGCATTTAAATCCGTTCCCTTTACGTACTCAATGGATATAGTACATTAATACGCATATTATTATTTATTTGAGAAAAAAAATTGTCACACGTCGAAAACAATGACAACAAAGAGAGGTATGTACCGTCTACGAAAAATATTTTTACAATAATATTATATATCCTATAATTAGTCGCTATTGGCATACCGGAAGTTGGTGTATCGATGTCTGAGCGCACGGTGGCTGTTGGGTGCTGCGTGATATCAATAGGTATACTTGTACTATTATGTCAAACAGGTAGTTCGTCCGACGGCTGGAGTGACGAGCGTAAAGGAGACTTGTGCGGCTTCGAGTCTGCACCAAAATATTGAAGTCGAGAGGTGCGGACGTATAGTTATATAGGAACTATATCGGAATCGAAATTCCTAGAAACGGAATTCCGCTAATCGTTTCTTATAAACTTATTAGTATTGCAGTATCCGATATCGTTATTACTGCATCGTAGGCGTGCACAGATTTAACCGATTATTAATTAAATATTTATCAAAAATACGATTGCGCATTACATTTAAGTTTTTTATTGTAAAAACGACCATTAGCAAGCAAAATGATTACATTTCCGCGAAACATTTTATTGATATTCGATTTGAAATAGCGAAAAACTCACGTCGGTACCGATATTGATAACGTATTATATTATATTGTAATATAATATAATATAATATGGTCCTATTACCTAGCCATAATAGGCACCTCCTATACGCACGTATTTGTATACGCTACAATTATAATTATAGCAATAAACATTAAATGTATATAAATATATTTATTGTATAACAATAACAATAGGTACCTAATAAAAATAGCTGTTCGGTTTAAAGGAAATGCTTTTAATTACATTTTATTAGTTGCATAATACTATTGCAATAACAATATTATTTTATAATTTTAATACCTAAACTTGTTAATTTCAGTAAGTTAAGTTTAAAACCGACGGAGGTACTAAATGTTAGGAAACTAATTGATAAGAGCTCTAAATGTATGGAAAATAGAATAAGAGAATGCTAATGTTTATGAAAATATTGAAAATAATTTTTTGAAAAATGAAAATATAATTACATGCCACATGGAAAATATTTTACACAGAATATAATAACAATGAAAATAAAGAATCAGAAATCTAAAATCATGGAAATTAAAATTAAAAAAATTATATTCCAAGAAATTAATTTTCCTACAAATTCATAGCCCTAGTAATAACTAATAACAGTTAATATAAAAAAATATTGTAAAAAAAGGATATACACTTATTTACATAAGAGTTAAAAAGTCGTATTACATAAAAAAAAGATTGCATATTATAGGTAACCCTATGGTTAGGTTTAACCAATAACCTCCCTAAAAACTGGATCTTAATTGCGTCAATGTAATTACAATAATAATTATTCTAATAAAATTTGATACATACTACATAGTCAATTTAATTTACTAATAACTAGATGCTCGCCTGGTCACAAATCCGTAACGTGTACTTTTGAATGAGAATAAGAAAATTTATTTTATTTTAAGATTTTACACGCTAACGCGAGTTTTATATAAATTTATATTTTTTTTGTATAACAAACAATAAAGTATGTACAAAATAGTTAAAAAAAAAAAAAAAATAAAGAAATAATTGTTTTTTCAGATTAAAAGACATCCAAGTTGAAGTTTAGCTTATGAAAATTATTTTAATCACTTTTATTTTAATTTAATTAATTTAATCAAATATTATTTAAAATTTATACTAAATTTATTAAAAATAAAAACAATATCTGCATTTTTTTAGTGCATTTTTTAGAACTGTTAGGGCATTAAAACATTTTTTAATGGCATATTTTGGAGTATTATAGGGCATTGCATTCGCAGCTCTACTAACAGCTAATGAATAGGACTAGGAACTTTTTGGATGATGCTCTCCTAGCCACAAATTTGTTTCATTAACATTAGTTATTTTACTAATTTCACATTAGTTCACTTCTTATTGTTTTTTGTCGACCACAATGCCGATAACTTACTTAAAACTAAAATTACCATGGACTAAGAACGTCGGTTAGTGCTCGTCTATGTCATTTTTTGAGTAATTACTAATTTGTAAGCTTTGATAAATGTTTATAGAATTTTATAGTTAAATGGAGTGCAATTTAAAAAAAAAATGTATTTTTATTAATTTAAAACAAATATTTGCAATTTTTTTAGGTCATTTTTTGTCATTTGAATTTTTTTAAGTAATTTTTTAATGTTATTAAGGTCATCAACCTCCGAGCCCTACTGGCTACTAATGAACTATATATTTATAATATTATATATATTGAATTTACTAAATTAACTATAATATGTACTTAATTTATTTCAATTGAACATCAATAATATTAGAATATTAGAATTAAAATGTATTAACTTTATTAAATAGTCTTTAATTCAATTTAATTATTAATTCTAATAATAATTCCCACTACTTAGAGGTCAGCATTTTTTTTTTTTTTAATATTTTATGATATACCTAATTATTACGATTTTATTTCTATACTTTTAACATTCTTTAATAATTTGATATAAAATAAAATTTTAAAATATGAGTTTTCCATGTTGTTGGCTATCCAAAATTTTGGTTTTCCATTGTATTAGATTTCTACGTTTTTAGCTTTCCATATTTTTAGCTAATCAAAATTTTAGTGTTCCGTGATTATAGCATTCCGTATTTTTAGTGATACACGTTTAGGTGTTCTTCATTTTAGCATTCATTTATAATTATTTTCCATAAAATTAGTAACCCAATTTTTCTTTTTCTTATTATTTACCATGAAATTATTTTCAATTAATTTATATTCAATTGAAATTATATTTTCGTTTAATTATTTTCATAACTTTTGATTTCCGTGATATTAGTTTCCAACACTTTATATGCTTCCTTAAATCTTTAAAAATATTTTAAACTGTTTTAGTTTATTATCTTATTTTTATCAATGATATGGCTATACTTAAACTGTTAAATAAAAGTATGAAACTCTTTATTTGCATTGTTAACTCATTAGTATAAAATATTTTTTTTAGATAAATATAGATTTACAATTATTGTAGCAATACATTTTTATTTTTATTCATTATTTTCCAATGAATTATTTTTTTAAATGATTATTATTGTATTATTACTGCATGTAATTAATTATGTAATATATATCTGATAAGAAATTATTTATTGTATTTTCTTGTGCTGTATAAAACTATTAAAAACAATATTATATGTAAATCTTAAATACTGATTTAGATGAAAAAAAAAAGAAATAGAATAACTGAATCTAATATTATATTAAATTAAAAATAATATTCTCTAATGAATTATGCATTTTGATTTAGATTTAGGCTTTTGGTTTTGTGTACATAGATTATTTCATTATAATATCAACATTTACATAATTATAGGAATTCTGATTGTTCAGATTGATATGCACTACAATGTAAAAATAAAAATTTAAAGATAAGTTACTATAATGCAATAACCAATCATAAAATATAAAATTTAAAAAAACAAACATATTTTTCCACACAATGTAATCAAATTGTATTTGAGTTTATTGAAATACCATCTACTAGTGGAAGTTATATAAAATCTGAATACAAAATATGAATAAAAAAAAAAAAAAAATGAAAATTCATAAGGATTTTTTTATTTGAATTTATACAATCTGACGGAAATGTATTCTGTTACATTATATTCAACAATATGAAGTATGATGAAATATTGTCATATTTAATTATTTAGATATGTGTTCTTTATGATTTTATACAAATAATTCTAACAGGTATTAGTCATATGTACAGATGATAAAGTATTTTCTTATAAAATATAAGTAATGATATAATTAAATAAATTATGATGAATTTTTTCTATACCTCGGTACAATTCTGGTAACATATTAAGGTATAGTTACTTATGTTCAGAAAAAAAAAATGATGTATTTTTGTATTTATTTGTTATACTCACTCTAAAAACAATAATTATGTCTAGAATATTCTACAAAATAATAATATAAAAGAAACAATGAGGATAAATAGTTAATATTAAATATAAATTGGCAATAGCGCAAGTGTAGTAGAATTTAATAACTAACACTAGTAATTGCAGTGATATAAAAATGTTCTTGTTATGTAAATTGTTCTGTGGCTGGCACGCAAAATTTTACAAAATAAAAATCACTTTTACAACTATAATAAATAAATAAAAAAATAAAACTAAGGGATTAAATAATACAATAATGATACAAATATTGAGATTAAACAATAAGAGTAATAATATAACATAATATAAATTATTAAATAGTGTTTGCCGTACCATTATTAATATAAATGTTCTCGGGAATGTGAGATAACACATTTAACACATACAAAGGAAAATATATACCGAAACAATCACAAAAATAATCGACAAAGAAATCATAGTCATAATGGATGAGAAATGAGTGATTGAGTGGAAGTAACTGATTATATTATATTTGATGTGAAGATGATGAATGACCACCATGCTGATGATGCTCGATCTTGTAGACAGCATGATACGCATTTCTTATCAGAGCGTATGGGAAACATGACTCTAGGAGATCCATGGTGAGAAACGGTGACTCTTGAACAATCTGTTAATATGATATAATATATAATATATATATATGTGTAATGGTCTTGGTAATAAAGTATTTAATATTTTAGTGAAGGTGATAAAGAAATGCATATTAATATGTACCTGATCTAGCAAAAGGTATACAGACTCGCGGTTACGCACAGTGTCACGGTCAGCTTCTTGGCCAAGACGCAGCAGACTGGATGAGGCAAGCTGAATTTCATAAGGAACATAAATTTTAAAATATATTTTTTTATAAAATGATAAAAGGCATCTGCCACTTTCATCATTGATTAACGTAGATGTTGGTGGTAGAGAGAATAGAAAAATTTTAATAGGTAGCAAGGTTAGGTTGTTGAATTTTCAAAACTTACAGCCAGGAACTCTTTCATGCGGTCTTCAATATCGCTCCCTGCTGCAGCAACTGAAGTGGGATCAGCTCCAGCACCTGTCCCAGGTCCTGCACCAGCAGAACAAACAGTGAACAGTGCCCCAAACACGGCATTCACAGCAGCTGCTACACAGTGTACATTGTTAGCATGCCCTTCCAGCGAAGCACGGTAAAATGAGTGTTCAGACCGTGCTAACTTGGGCACAGAGACGGCCACAAAAACCATAAGCAAACACGCAGTTAGATGTTCATCATGCTCGTCAGCTATAAAAACAAATTATATTTATACACAATTTTCTTAAGAGGACGTTATACTCATATGTGTTGTCTTTGTCTAGAGTAAATTTACTCTAATATTAAAGCTAACATCACAAAATGTGTTCTTCTGAACGCAAATTTGCTATGATGTATGTTAGTAAACATAGACAACAAATGCGGGTACAACGTCTTCTTAAATACTAATATGTAGTAGATAACAAAGCATAACATACCAGTCTTTTGATTGCGCAGTGCAGCTGCCAGCGCTGGGTCTACTGCACATTCCAAGCCTGCAGCCGAAGCCATTTCACTGACAAGCTATAACAAAATGGTAAGGCCATTAATTTTAAAATTAAAGATATAGATAAAACACTTACCATTGTGTCAGCAGTTGCACCTACTCCATTGACACTTCCATTTCCTCCTACCATTACTCCTCCGACTCCGTTGATACTACCATTACCCATAACACCACCAACACGGAGCTGGTGCTGCTGGTGATAATCCTGGACACTAGCTAATAAGAAGGGCACGCGGTCTTCAAGGACATCACGAAGCGCAGACTGGGCTAACTGACGAAAACTCAAAATTACGCCCACTATAGTCATGCGTTGAAGCACGTTGTCCACATCTAAACACAATTAACTCAAAATGTAATAAATAATAAATTTAAGTATGAACATTAATGTGTGTGGTTTGCAATGAAGTTATTCTTACGTTGCAGCTTTTTGAATTCGGTTTTCATCACGTCTGGTTTATCAAAATTAGTGCGAAGTGCTAGCAGAACTTCACGATTAGCAGCTACTAATTTCTAGGGGTAAAAATAATTTGATTAATTGTATGATTCAAATTTATTTCAACATTTCTAAACATTTAATTATTAATAGAAACTATAATTACTTACCTTTAATTCTTGCACTTGACTGGCCACATGCCATGTCAGTGTCTCATTGAGCAATTTCATCCCATAGGGGCCTACAAGTTCAGCAAGTGCTCGCAACTCGCCAATGTCACTAAATTCCTCTGCATTGAATGGTACTGCACCATCTGCTGTAAGACTGACAAATGCTCGTTGATTTGGCGAATAACAAATGTTGCCAGCACTAACTCGACGTAATAGAACTTCTGAGTACCTGTGAACAGTAAGAGGTACTGCAATTAGTACATCACCTTTATTGTAAACCACATAATCTCTAAAAGTAAAAACTATTATTAAAATTATCAAAAAGTAAAAATCCATTACCACTGAGTATACGACGATGCAATAGTTTTGTCACCATGGCTATCGGCATGCTGTGTTTGTTGTAGTAACGCATTGTTGAACACTCTGGTCACGTCAATATGAACTACATTAAATTTTCAAAAATAAGATTAGTTCACAAAGTGGTAGTTTATTAGTAGTGATTAGATATTACCATAGTTTTCAACAGTTTGTAAAACGCTCATATAGGCCCGAACACTAGCTAATAACTCTGACGGTTTAGCAATGTCACCTGTATCAGCATTAAACATAGCCATGCCCACTAGAGCCCGACCAAACCGAGTTTCTAGATGTTGATGCAAGTACTCGCGTGGCGCGAACGTATATTCCCACACATTTATTGTTGAACAGTAATTCAGTGCGTAGCATAATTCAGTAAGGGCCATGTGTAGTTTATCCATTCTATCGTGTAAAAAATAAATGAATAAAGCATAAAAGTTATCATTAGGGCTCAGATTTATAATAAATACATATTTTACTGTGACTTGATAAATTCATTTCAAGAGATTTCAAATTAAATGAACTATATTTTGTATTACATATTTTTCAATAAGTACATGTTTCTCAATAATTCCATTTTTTCTTACATATTTCGACAAATTCGATCCGACTACTTCAATGTTTACAGAAAAAGTTAAAATACTTTTAAAAAATAATAATTTGAAAAACAAGAGTGTAAATTTCTGTTAATTATTTTTTTTTGGTGGATGTCTACAAAATAAGAAACTCGTGACTCAACTTTAGTTGAAAGTTTGAATATTGTAGAGGAAACAGTAAAAATTATTCTACAAAAAAATTCTAGTTTTGCGTAAATGAAAGCTATCAAAGTATTTGTACTAATCGTTCTTTGAAGTTTCATTGAATGTGAACTTTCCTTTCATAGTCAAAATGCAATACTGTCCAATAACATCAGTAGAAGTCTATTTAGTCAGGATAAGACAATTTTACAATCAAATTTGAAAATTTAAAAATGCATGTTATTATAAATCATAAAAATAATTAATATTTTTATTTTTTTTTTATTTATATTTTATTTTATAATTTTATAAACCTTTTTTAAAAATAATTTTACTATTTATAATATAATTTATTTTATTGTAAACTCATATGGATATATTATATAATTAAATATTAATAAATAAATCATATTAGTAAAATATATATTTTGTGTTTTTTAGCACATATTTTGGTAGCATAAATAATATGGTTTCATGTATACAATAAATCCGAGCCCAAGTTATCATTATGTGTAACATAATATAATGCAATTTTCAATTGAAACATTTTGAAAAATAGAACAGGATTAATTAATCATATTTTTTAATACAATTTTGTTGATTGTTTTTATCTATTTATATAGTTAAATTGATTATAAAAACTAAACCCTAGAATACATAATCAATGATAGTAGTAACTCACGTGGTCAACTCCTCACGTGTCTTCCGATAACTCTCTGACCCGGGTCTGTCATTGTCGTCACCAGCTCCTCCAAGTAACATAGAAGCTCCTGCGTTTTTCCCTTTGTTGGATGTAGATTTGTCTTTTTTCTTTCGGTTTACTGCTTGTGCTATCAGCAAAGCACAGTGTTTGGGCAGAAGTCGATCACTCATCGTACACTGTTCATCACAAACGGTTGTCAGAATGTTCTTGGCTTCTTTAGCCATATCATCTAGAAACATATTAACTACTGACAGGCTGCGCTCGCGAATGTGGTGACGCTAAAAACAATAATTAGATCATATAAATATTGTTACAAATGATTTATTATAGTATAATGGGATGAATAATGTAGTATAATGTTACCTCTTCAGGACAGAGTTCATGTGCACATGACTGAAAATGTCCACAGACTAGTGGGAACGCTATAATGTACCGATTCTGAGCTGGGAACTCGAGACACATATGGAATTGGTCTTCAAATGTTTTATTGTAGAAGCTGCCAAGTAAACAATAATAAAATGTTAGTGATTAGAGACTCGAATTAAAAATGTAACCTTCCCATAATTTTATATGGACCTTATATCCAGGTAACAAGTCAAATTAAAATTAAAATTAAGAAAGACAGAAGCTAATTCATTTATATTTTATATATATGTATTACGAATAATGTATGACACTAGTCAATTGTTAAAACTAACTAGCTAATGTTAAGACTAACCACAGATTTTCGACTTAAATCAATTATTGTATTTACCTATACAAGTAAATAATATTAATACTAGTTAAAAAAATAAAATTAACATTAATCAATTACTATTGACTAATGGCCAAATAATAGTATCCATAAAATTAGAATAACTTATACAAGTGATTCTTAATATTTACAACTCTTCATGCAGGCATTATTACATTTCAATAGTAGCTAAAATCTTTAGGCACTTAACTAAACATTTGATAGCTAATCTAAATAGCAGCTAAGTGTTAGTATTAGTGTTAACTCCATATAATATAAATTTACCAAAATAGTGATAAATCAGAAGTGTCAACGAGCATTTCATCCAAATAGTCCACCATACGTGTGTGGTGTGCTGCCGTGTCTAGCTGGGAAGCTAGCTGACGGTGTTCAAAAAGGTTAAGTTTTGAATTGTTACTATTGTATCCACCGCCACTGGATCCAGCAGACGAGCAATAGGCTTGAACGCGGAACCAGTCGAGACGTAGAGCGCGTAAGTCAAATAACTCATTGTCCTCCACTATTAAGTTAAAATTATCAAATAAATTAAAAATTAAACATACGTTAAAAAAAAAAATGTGGTTAAGTACCTTGCTTGACTGATAACGCAGAAACGGTATGCACAATAGACTGGAGGATTACATAAGAAGGATCCTGTTGATAATGTTGTTGATCTTGCTGATTTCCATAAACAGATTGTATAGATTGCGCCAATTGGACAGCATCAAATCCAACTAAATACTGAACATAGTAACGTTGTACAACCTGACTGTACTTGCGTACTAACACTAAAAAGTTATAACAAATACATTTTTATAACAATTGAAGAAATAAAAATGAATCAAAGGGTTACAGTTGGTTAAAATTATTTATTTAAATTATTACAATAAATGTATTGGTAACTCACTCCGAAGCTCCTCCATGTGAAACAACAACTCAGGAAGTTGCCTGTCAACTAAAAGGTCTTCTACACCAGATGATGACTTTCCACTAGAGCTAGATTTTCCAGTACCTCCTGTACCTGTTCCTGTTCCTTTTTGACTATTACCTCCTCCAGAATTGGGGGCACCATGTCGCAGCAACCAGCATACTTCGTCTCGAGCTAAGCTTAGCCCAATAAATACCAATAGGACTTTCGGTCCCAATAACCCTGGTTGATCAGTTAGTATCAATGCCAATTCTTTGAGTGCTGTGCGTAAGTATTTACGCCGCTCACGGTGACGATACACCCTACATATATCAAAGCAATTGGGTAAATTATTACATAATTAAAAATGTTTTAATATTAATAATACTAACGCTTTTTGTGTAGCATGGGTATGTGCCTCTTTTACTTCAGATACCCTCTTTCCATAGCCCTTAAGTGTGTCGAAAAATGACTGAACAAACGAGTGAATGGGAACAGTTTCATCCCTAAACAAAGCAATGGACCAATTTGACTCTAGTGCAGCTAACCACAGTTTATGAGCCACATTGCCATCTTGGTTGTGTTGCTGCTGGTTTGGTGGTTGTTGCTGCAACGTCTGATGGCATAGCAAAAAACCAACTGCCCACAAAAAATAATAAAGAGAAACATTATTAAATGTTGATTTAAAATGTTGGTATCTCCAGTAAGAACAAGCTATATAAATAATTAACAAAAAAATAAAAACTAAAAATGTCTACTTACATATAATCCATCGTTCCATTGTTTCCAAGGATAAATATTCGCATGACACAGTGTCTGTAGATGAAGGTTTCAGTAGTTGTGCAGGGTTTCCCACCAGACTGAGTTTTTGGTCAGACCTAAAATTATAGTTTAATTAACCTGTAGTATATTAAGTGTAGGAGGCAATGGCAAGTCAGCATTTCTAAATAAAAAAATATTGTTATCAAATAAACAATTGTCTTTACCTCCACTTATCTGCTGTCAGATTGCGTTGCACATACACTGGCCAAAGAGAACGCAGGGCTCCAGATAAAAGCTTAGTATGTGGCACAAATTCATCAGCTAACCGACGCACTGGTTGCTCATAGTCTACAATCATTTGGCCAAGACGTGGGAAGCTTAGATCACTGTAAAACAAATTATTGATATACTGATAGTAAGAAATAAAAAGTTGGATAGTGAAAATATCACAGTTTTTTGTTATGCAAATATTGTTAAAATATTTTCCAATTTATATTCTCACTTGTATAGTAGTTTACTGTTTTTTTTTTAGCTGACATTATAATTAGATTATTATTATATTGGGAAAAAAATGAACAAATCAAAAGTGGAGAACTATGCCATAAGCCTGGTATAGAGATGCATACACTATGATAATATTCTATTACCTATGATAAAACCTATCCATTTTGCTGAGTGTTAAAATGTATAGTATAGTTAAAAAAATACAGAGATAACTGGAGTTTAAAAAAAGTTCTAGATGATTGAAGAGTTAAGTATATTAATTATTCTGTGTTTCTACATAGAAATAAATATATTACCTTTGATTATGTACCATCTCATGTGCAGCATTAAATAGCCCTAATACTGCCTTGCGATCTTCAACACGTGATAGTAAAACCATGAGGGCTACGTATGTGGCCACTAAGTCTAGGTAAGCTCGTGTTAGCTCATAATTTACAGTCTATTAAAACAATGATAATAGTTAACAAAAACGAGCCTGGTTATAACAATTTTTTGATAAATTAAAAAAAAAAATACTATGCAACTTACAATATCCAGATTCACTTGGCATGCATCCATGGTAGTCAAAAGTTCACACACTTGATCTTTGAAATCAAGAAGGTCAACAAATGTGTAATAGTATAAAGACAGTGATTTTATGATGTCGCTACGTATGGGTGTAATAGCCTGAAGCTGTTTTTGTATGAAAAATTTTCAAAAAAAAAACAAGACAATATTAAAGCAATAAATATTTTTATTCAGCAGTACATAATTATTATTGGTTAAAAACACTTACACCTTTGATGTCTACATTGGGAAACCTGCGCACAATGTATTTGATTGCAGACTCTAGTGTTTTGTCAGACAGGAAAGCTGGCTTGGATTTGGCATCACCGCATGCCTTATATTAAAATAATTTTAAAAGTGATATTTAATATTATAATAGTAAACAATACAACTAAGTATATTTTTTGACCAAATGTTACTTTTTAAATTGCCTATTGAAGTACAAAAAGTTTGCATTTTCATTATCATAGTATAGATTACAAATTCGATTGAAATATTTGTATTTGATCTTAAAATATGACTAATTTCTCATAAAATGTACAAAGTCTAATGTGTAGCATATTTTTTTCTTATAATAATAGCAAATTAAAGAAATAATGGAGTATTTAAAGATCTATTTCAAAATAATTATCTATCAACAAGTTTTAAATAAATATGTGATGTGATAAAAATATGTTACCAAAACAGTTACAAGTAGGAGTTGTAAGTTATGAGTACTAGTTTAAATTATTTTAAATTATTTTAAGTTTAAATTTTATTAATTAAAAAAATCTATAGATGTATATTTTTTTTAAATCCAAATACATTTTTGAGCATTTTCATTTATATAAAATAATCAAAATTAAGTAAAATATCTCTAGGTCTTTGTAATATTTATGAATATGCTTAGGTATGCACAATATAAAAAATATAATACTTAGCGTCATGCAACTAAATTCTAAACATTTTAACTAAATATATTAATTACTAACTTAATTTGATATTTAGAGTAGTAATATTAAAATTGTAAAGTAATAAAAAAATATTGTTATATATTGTATTAATACAATATTTATTAAATTTGAGTCATCTTTAATCTCATTATTTTAATTTCTCATGCTCAAAAGAATTTCAACTAAAACATTTATTTTAATTTTTGTATTTTAAAAGATAACTAGGTAGGTATTGAATCTATTAATACACATTTGAGAGCTGTGAAACACGTACGGTTTATTTTAACCAAACATACTACAGATGGAAATACATAGGATAGGAACCTATTATTTTTCATAATTATAATCATGATCATGACACACCTAACTCTGACGGTACCAACACCGTCATCATAGCAATGCAGCCACCGCCTTCATTAGAAGGATGTGTCTTTCAAACGAGACGGTGATTGCAGTAACCAAACAACAGTAAATGCACAGCGGTGAATCGGGCAATAGGAACGTACCTTCTTGATGTTGTAGATCCGTGTGAGCATGCCCACGCCCCGGTCGTTGATCAAGCTCAGCTTCTCGGCCAGCTTGTGATGGCCGGCCGACAGACCGCCACCACTGCCGCCTCCCAGAGACGAGCCCGAACGCGACGACATCGTTTGGTACGTCGACGGTGACGACCGTCCGTGCGTCCTACAGGCTATTTGCGCGCACGCGTCGATCGAACGCGTATATTTCTCAAGTTCCACCGACGGAAACGTCAATTCCGGCCGAAATTGCGACTGTTCGGTTTGTTATTGTGATGATAAACAGCGTTTGTGTGCGCGTGAGAGGCTGCGTCTCGGTGATAAATTGATAATGGAAACATCAGCAACAACAATAACATGGCGGTAATGGTACGCCGCGTTCGCAGTGCGACAACATGGTCCACCGTCGAAGACGTACAGATAGCGCTGATGGTAGGCCGCGGCGGCGGCTGCGGTGGCGCCACATTATCAGTCACCGCCGCTGTTATCTCGTCGGCGGTATCACATTATCTCGGGCGACGACGTAACGTGTTTTCGATTTCACGTGCCGATTAGAGTGGAAAGCTTTCGCGACTCCGCTGTGCGCGACTTCTCCGGTTGCCGTGGTGATTCCTGTTGGTTTTTCGAATTTTCCACCGCTCGTGGCAATTTTGTGCATTCGTATCAAGTCATGCCGCCCAAGAAGTCGAAGAAAGCCAACAAGCACAATCAGGATTGGGCCGACGACGACGATGATTCGGCCGGTGAGTCAGTTGCGCCTTGTACCCTATATCCGTAGTCACTCATTTCCGTCCGGGTAGAATGCTACTACAGATTATATATGTCACCACGTCAATGTCGCTGAAATAGTCAGTGGCTGGGATGTCACAGCCAATCTTTAACATGTAGCGTTGACTGCAGGGGACCATTAAGTTATAATCGTTGTTCACTTTAAATGATACAATTTTTTTCTTTTTTTTCAATTAAAATACCTACCTGTTATAGAATTCACTTTCTGTGTGTTAATTGTTCAAAACATTGCGTCTTGTAAAAAATACGAATACTTAGTTTCCAAGTTAGTTTCATTATTAAGTATTAGTTGCAAATATTAAACTGTAGATTTAAGTTAAAAGTATAATATGTCCTACAATATATTATCTAGTGAAATTAATAATTATAGCATTCACTTTTAGGTTGAATGTTGGAGGATTTTAGAGTATTTTAAAATTGTCATATTTTACAATTATAGCTTATTTTAAAATTAATATAACTATAATCGCTTAAAATTTTTTCACTTAAATTTGTAAAAGATCAATTTAATCTTATACTAAAGCTACACCACAAATCAAATAGCATTCTGACATTCTCTTAATATATTGAATCTTTCTTCAAATCTAATAGTATCTAATCTAGATATCTAATAGTAAAAATTCATTTTTTTATTGACTTAGGTTAAATATCATATTTTAGTGAGTAAACGTAATCAAATTTATTCTCAATTCCTATTTCTACATGTATATTTTTTTTTTTAATGAGATTCTTACAATTTCCAAGATAATTTAATATTATGTATCTACTTATAAAATCAAAGTTAAAGTTTTTATTTTATTTCATTAAAAACTTTTCTTTTAAAAATGTACCAATAATATTTATAAATCTTTTATTAATGTATGAATTTAGTGGATATATTAGCTGCTGCCAAAGCAAATGATGATGAAGCACCGGTACAACCTAATCGTGGAAATAAAACTTCTAAAAAAAACAAGAAAAAGAATAAAAATCAAGATTGGGAAGATGAATCTGAAGGTATAATATTTTTGGCTTTAATTTATAGTGTTAAGAATTTTATACTACACAATGAGGTATTTCTGGCTATCTTGTATAATCTGATACTATATTTTTTGTATATTTTTAAGTCAATACATTCAAAAATGTTTTTAACATTGAAAAGATTATAACATATTTATTATTAAAAACATTTTTTATTAATATTTTACACCAATATAGGCAAATAATAAAATATAGTAAGCTACATAAAGAATATTTATGAGCTAAGCAAAATATTTTGAATAACGTATTTCAATTTATGCATTTTTTTAGTTGTATAATACTTATATAGTATTGAATGTTTATAGAAATTTTCAATGGATAAGAAAATCAATATTAGTTATTGAGGTTTTTGAAACTGCATTTTATGTGTTACTGATATAAAATGTAATAGTATTTATAAATTATATGTAAAATATAAATTGAGAATCATCCATATACTGTGACAATGGGGTTACTTTGTGTATATGACTGGACTCAAGGAACAAGAATTGATGAGTATATTTGAACTAAAATTGAAAAGAATATATCGAGGTAGTATATTCATGTTATATTCAAGTTAGGCTTTTATCTAAATATTATATTTTATAAAAAGAAATTAATATTCTATTAATTGTCCAACCTTTTGTAGGTAATTTTTTTTAAATTTAAATCTTTAACCAACTTAATTTTACTGCTTCAAATTAAATTTTAGTTATTAATATAATCTATTATTAGTGTTTATATTGTCCATCTAATAGGTATATTACTTTATAATAAGTTTCCTCTGTAATGTATATGTAATATGTAACTTGATAATTTTCCAGAAGTTTTGTTTGTTGTCTATTTATTAAAATATATAAGTACTCAAATATTTGTGGTTAAAAAATATTGGAAAAATTATTATTTTAATCTTAAATTTATAGATTTGGTAGATATTTTGGCTGCCTCAGAAGTAAATGATGATGCAACTACCAATGAGCCACCACAACCTAACCGTGGAAATAAAATTTCTAAAAAAAACAAAAAGAAAAATAAGAATCAAGATTGGGATGATGAATCAGAAGGTAAATAGTTTGGTTATATATTTATTAGTAATCAATAGGGAATTAATATTGATTTGAATGCAAATTGCATTTTTTCTGAATGTCCGAAAACATTGCTTTCTGAGCACAAAGTTCAATTCATACATCAAGGAATTAAAAAATGTAATTTTTATTTTGCATTTTTTGACATTTTTAGTGCATTTTATATGTTTTTAAGTCATATTTATATAGGAATGGATAAAATTCGATAGAAATATATGAACATTCATTCTAAAAAAATTAAAAATAAATATTTATTATGTTTTTACCGATCAGATAAACCCAGATAAAATTATTGTTAACACGTGTAGACACGTGTATGTGTACATACATACAAGTTACAACATATATTTTTATCAGATAAATTTTTCATAATAATGTGTTTTTTATAAGTTTTAAGTTTAAAATTGTAATTTTATTGAATTTAAATACATTTTAAAAGTTTTTAGGGCAATTTTTAGTGCATTTTTTTGTTATTTAAGCATTATTGAAGGCATTAAGTCGTATTTTTTTAGGACATTTTCTTATTTTTTATGGCATTATATTTTGTTCCTTAGTTATCATTTAAATTTACACTAATAATCCAAATCTTACAATTTAACTGAATGTAGTGTTATCAACTAAACAATAATTATGATGTATTGATCATCTGTTTCTTTAAGTTTAAAATGGCAATCCAATTTTCAAATCCAAAAAATCTAATTTTGATAATAATGGAATGGTATGGTATAACCATTGACGCTGGCAAATAGTTCTACGAAGAAAATAGATTTGTTACAACATATAATGGCTTGAGGAGACTTACGAGATTTTATATTTTTAACCATTAGGATTTAGTTATTTCTAATTTTTGCGCAATGTATAAAGACGTGAATATCTGTCAATACATTTGAAACTGGACTTCTGTTTTTAAAAGGCAGTCTATCATTAAATATATTGAGTTCCATCGTGTCTTACAGCCATTATACTGATGATTGATTCGGAATTCCTAGTTGTTTTTGTTTGTTTAATAATGACTGTTTAGCTACATTCTAGTGTTTGAAATGTCCAGCTAAAGCACTAAACTGTTTTATTAACTCTGAAAATATTTCTTGTTTTAGTGCAACATTAATGGCTAATACAACTTTGAGCTGCATATGTCACATCCATGTTTTCATTGTCTATTGTAACATTTAATAATTTTACAGCATTTACTATGTTTTTCGCGTTATCTGTAAATTGTAATCATAGTAGTAACTTTACTATTAATTTCCCAATTTTCAAAAATACAAGTTAAATTTTCAGCTAGATTTACTGCTATATGAGGTTCTGCCATATCTTGTGTGGCTAAAGTAAATTACATTAGTGACCATTGATTATGGATTATGTTAGCAGTTAATGATATTAACAATATACATGATTTTTGAGCCATTAAAGACCAACCATGTCAGTGGTGCAAACTACACTTTTCATATTTTGCAATTCATTTTTTTTTCTTCAATGTTGGATTTCAATTCATGTAGCTTTTTTCATTGCTTGATTTTTACATATTTTATAATTAGGCTCCACAACAGCCATCAACTGTCAAATTGGCAACTGATTCATATAGCCAATGTTTGGTAAATTTGTTCTGTTTTTTCATAATTACATTCACAATCACTATTAGACCACATTTATCTAGATTTTCTCATTATTTTCTATACTCAAAGAAGATGTAGTAGTATTATATATTAGAATTGTATCACTATCTTGATTGATGGAAGTTGTATTATTCTCATATTCAGAACTATCAGACCTTATAACTTCTTCGAAATCATTAGATAGACCATGGATGTTAAGATCCCAATAATTGAGACCTAAAATATGTATTTATTGAATATTATATATTTATCAATGAATTACTTTCATCCTAATCAAACTAAAATAATAATTTTTTTTTAAAAAGTTTAAATTTTTGCATTATATTAATATTGGTAGGAATGATATATTAATGTATTTATATTTTATGTGTATACCTATAGTTATTGGCTTTTGATAATTATATAATAATTAATAATGACATTGTATTTAATTTTACTCGTAATAATATTATGAAAATATAATATAGATTTTAAAATAACTAATTCAAGTATAATATAATGCACTCATTGTTTTTTATTTTATGTAGAGGTATTAGGTAATAAGAAATAACAGTTTTTTATACCATTAGTTTTTACAATGCTTAAAAAATTAGAATATTTCAGAATTAGGAATGTTTATTATTTGAGAACAAATTTTATTTTAGTATTAAAGTAAAAATATTTAAATAAATATTAGTTTACTATTTAAAGTTTCATAAAATATACTATATGTATAACTTGGCACAAAAATAATGTGATCGGAAAACAAATGCGTATATTCTACTGATGAACATAAATTTGAACTTAGATATAAAATATTGATCCTTGTTGATAGATTCAAAAGGTATATAGACTCCTTATTATATCATGTTAAATCGTAAAATTCTAAAATAAATACTAGAATTCTGCAATATTAAAAAATATTATGTATATTCATTTGTAAAATATTTAAAATAAAATTGACAACTTCATTATTATGGTGTCTAGGTACTTAAGTGACCTAAAAGTTGTTTGATATTTATGATCTGAATAAAAAACATAATTTATTAATTACCTCTTTGCCGCTGATTCTTTTAGTAATTTCATTTGATGTACATTTTGTAAATATCTTATTATAGACCCAGTAGTTTCACTGACACAGGAGTATTTATTTTGGTTGTCATCACACAGATTACAATAGGTGCGATCTCCTTTTCGCTTAGCATAGTCCCATGCCCAACTTTTTCTTTTACCAATTTTTTGGAAAAACTTGTATATTACGTTCCTTTAATGTGGCTGCACGCCAACCCAATGGTTGATTGTTGCAACAAATATAAATTATAGAATTGAAACTCTACACATAATATCTAATCTTTCGTAAAAATATTGTGGTATAACATAATAAAGTATGATAAAAGTCCATTAAATGATAATAAAATGAATCACTAAATTATAAATAAATCTCCAAATAAAATACGACAAAATGAAGATAATTAGTGTTTAATACAGGTTTTTGTAATATAATATAATATGACAACCTTCTAGAAATCATTAGTTGACAGTTATTCCTTTTTGTAAAATTAATAATTTATTTATTATGATAAAAATAATACATTTTCTTACTAATTAAAATTATTCACGTGATTACAATATTCACGTATTCACTATTCACATGATTATGATTATGATTCCGATACATGTTCACATGTTTTAGCATTTATTATGTGTGTTTTATTTTGTTACATTCATGTGTTTGCAATATGGGTGTACATGTATGTTTGTATTCTCTTAAAAAAGTAAGATCCCTAGTTATGATGCTGAAAAATTGTAGTTTTAAACATTTTTTTTTTTTAAATTGAAAAATTAAAATATCAATGTACGACTTACATATATACATGAAATTAATACTTATAGATGATACTATCAAAACATCAGTGTTTAATCATAACACTGACCCCATTGTAGTGCATTTAATAACAAGGTAGATGACGCTAATTGGCATTATTCAGTACATAATAACAATGTTAATATATACCATTTGATGTCATTCGTAGAGAATATATTAGCATAAAAATATGATTTTGTCTTTAATTTTTTTAACTAATCAATTTGATACATTTTAATTTCTAAATAAGGAGGTGCCAATAATTAGTTAAGATTAAAATTAAGTTGATTTTATTATTAATACAAATTTGATAAATATAGCTAAATATCAAAATAAAATTATTAAATAATTATTATCAAATACTTTTAAATAATTCAAACATAAATATATCATTAATCATTGCAAAAAAAAAAAAAATGATTTTAAATTAAATAATTTGGTTTAATTATTCATAACAATTTATATTATTTTTATTACTCTAAAATAATTTTAAAATTAGGAAGTACTTTTGTATAATTTAAGAATTTTGATTTAGTTCAATTTGTTTTAAATAATTATAGAACAAATAAATGATAAAAATTTAATATAATACAAAGGTAATAATATATAAAATTAATTACATTCATTTTAATAGTATTATACTTGTTGTAATGTATAGATTTAGTTGATCTATTGGCAGACACAAAATTAAATGATGACGATGTTGAAGAAATCCCCCAGCCAACTCGTGGAAATAAAATCTCTAAAAAGAATAAGAAAAAGAACAAAAATCAACAACAAGATTTGGAAGAAAATTCAGCAGGTACACCTAATATTTTTGCTTGTATTTTTATTATAACATTATACCCTTATATTAAGTCATATGCTTAGTTATTTAATATTTAAGACCTAGGTAATAATTTTACATTAAATTTAAAATTATGTATCTAAATGGAAAATTACACTCATCATGTCATATCTAATTTATTAAAACTCTGTAGTAGTGACATCAAATTGATAACTGGATGAATATATCCAATATAAATGTTTGAAAGAATATAATTAATTTATTAATTGCCGTTGATTTATCTTTAATAAAACTATGTTGATCTAAGCTTATTAATGGTGTTAGCAGTGTTGATATTTTTCGATTTAATTGAGTAAACAATTAGATTTACTCAATACATAATATAATCTCTATCAAACATTGTAAATTGACTAATGATATAGTCTATTTGTATTGGTTACAAAAAGTAAAACAAAATATTTTTGTATGGTATTTTTTTTTATAAATATAACCGTATTAAAAATGTATTAATTTTCCTTCAGCTGTCCTTTTACCGCTAATATTATACTTATGTTGTTTTTTTTAGTTGATGATGATGATGATGCTGATGATGATGACGTTAACATTAAGGTTTCAACATCGCCAACGGAAGAAGTCGTCGACAATACACCTGTCAAAATTCCGACGGGAAAAGTTTCGAAAAAAAACAAAAGGAAAAAAAAAGATTTTGATTTGGAAGAAGACGACGATGACCAACTGGGTTAGTTATAAACTATAATTATTTTATTTTCCGAAGACTAGGACTAGCTAAATGTTTTTATAATTTTATTATTTTCACTTAGTATCTGTGTATTAATATTGGTTATCATAGAGATTTTTATTCCAACGTTGGAGGGGAGGGGGATCGTTTGAAGTTAGGTGGTAATTGAGATTATATAAATGACAATTAATGAATTTCGTCATGTTTTGTTATAGTTCAAGACAATGTCGACAATAAATCTTCGGATATCGTTGTAGAAGAACCTGTTGATGTTGATGATGATTTGACAGAAAAATCTGACGAGAAAATCGAAAAGGTCACCGATTATATTGAAAATGACAGTCCTCCAACAGCTATACCAGGTAATGCGTACCTTTTATCATTTCGTTCACGATTTTCGGTGCTAGTATTTCTTAACGAGAATTTCGTCCTGTGTTATAGTATGATATATTACGTTATATTTTTCTATTTTAACCTACGTTCATGTCGGTATTTTAGTTATAGATCAAGACGTAGATGATAAAGACGGTGGTGATGTAGATGAGGATCTGGAAGCCGCTAAGCTCGCTGGAAAAAAGAAGAAATCGAAAAAAAATAAAAAGAAGACAAATTATGACGAGGAAATTTTAATGGAGGCGTCGACAGCAGATGGTTTGTATTTTTTATGTGTAGTAATAATTGTATATTGATAGCGTCGGGTCATTATTAATTTATTCGGTTTATGGTAATTCTGTAGTGACTGTAGAAGACGATAAAAGCAAAAAGTCTGATATCGTCGAGGAAATGCCCGTTGAACAGAGTGCTGACGTAGCTGACCTCGAGAACGCAGTGACTAGTGCTGATGGTGAAAACGAGGATAATGCCGGTGAGTTTTTAATTTTTTTACTAGTATATTGTATTATTGTGCAATAGCATGTTATAATAACACGATTAAGTGCTTTAATATTATGTACATCTAAATTAGACCAATTCGAGGATGAAGCTGTACCAGAGATAGTAAAAGTGCCCAAACAGAAATCGAAAACTAAGGACGTAAACAAATCACTGTCCCATAAAGAGAAAAAGAAAATGAAAAAAGAGGTACATGCGATATAATGTGAATAATTATCATTTATCAATAACCGATGAGCATATTTTGATTTGTAATTAACGTATTGTTGTTGTTTCAAGTTGGAGTATCAGAAACAAATGGATTTGATGACCAAGAAAGGGGGCCAGGGCCACAGTGAGTTGGGAGCCAACTTTTCGGTGTCACAGATTCAAAAGACAGCAGGTCAACTAGCGGCCATGGAGCACGCAGTTGACATTAAAATTGACAGCTTTAGCATTGCAGCCAAAGGTCAGGATTTGTTCGTCAACGCCAGCTTACTGATTGCCCACGGCCGGCGATACGGTCTGGTCGGACCAAACGGGTGAATACCGATTTTATTATTATGTTCTCCTAAAAAATACCACTAAAAGTTGCTCCTTGACTATTGCTTTAGTGACAACTTCAGTTACTTAGTAATTTTTTCGTCCTCGTTGTCTAATAATGATTTCAATCTGTTAACGCTATTCACAGTCACGGAAAAACGACACTACTCAGACACATTGCCGAGCGGCTGTTCGATGTACCACCTGGTATTGACATCCTGTACTGTGAACAGGAGGTAGTAGCTGATGAAACAACAGCGGTAAAGGCTGTACTTAGGGCGGACACACGATGTACAGAGTTGCTTGCTGAGTGCAAAAGACTCGAGGAAGCTCAAGAAAAAGGCACGGGTGAAGACGTAACGGAAAGATTAAACGAAGTGAGTAAGGATTGGGATCTGGGTATTTCGTAATTCGGTGATGTATTTGTAAAACACCTTTTCCCTCTCATAACATAGGTTTATGACGAGCTCAAAGTACTCGGGGCGGATTCGGCTGAACCCCGGGCTCGCCGTATACTTGCCGGTCTCGGTTTCTCTGCGGCCATGCAGGACCGGGCTACCAAAGATTTCTCCGGAGGCTGGCGGATGCGTGTGTCTCTTGCCCGTGCCCTATTTCTGGAACCTACGTTGTTGTTACTTGACGAGCCGACTAATCATTTGGATCTGAACGCTGTCATCTGGCTGGACAAGTGAGTTACCCTGAGTTGGTTGATGCGCATATCATATTGTCAACACAACATGGATGTTTTGCTAATCGAGCAACACGTGTGTTGCACAAATGAACGGTTATTGTTAAACAGAGGATTTTCAGTTATTTGCAGGGATGGAAGAAAACTCTGTTAGTTGTATCTCACGACCAGAGCTTTTTGGACAACGTGTGTAATGAAATCATACATTTGGACCAGAAACGATTGTTTTACTACAAAGGTAATTACAGTATGTTCAAGAAAATGCACTCGCAGAAAAAAAAGGAGACTATCAAGGAGTATGAGAAACAGGAGAAACGGCTGAAAGAAATGAAACAACAAGGTCAATCCAAGAAGCAAGCTGTGAGTTGGTTTATTTTCGTTATCAACCCAAACGCTTCTCAGAGCTAATCTCTAATGAAAATATTGTGTAACTGTAGGAAAAAAAACAAAAAGAAGTATTGACCCGGAAACAGGAAAAGAACAAGGGCAAACCTGGTAAAAATGCCGGCATGGACGATGACGACAACGCGGAACCCACGCAGCTATTACAAAAGCCTCGAGACTATAACGTCAAATTTTCATTCCCCGATCCCAGTCCGTTACAACCACCTATATTGGGTCTGCACAGTGAGTTTCTTCAGTAACTTAATTCAATTAACACAATATTATTAGTAGAGGTGAAAATGGCATCGACTGATATTGTGTCTTTAATTTAATTGTATAGGTGTGAATTTTGCATATCCCACCCAGAAGCCGTTGTTTAAGGAAGTCGATTTTGGCGTTGACCTCAATTCTCGGGTAGCTATTGTCGGGCCCAACGGTGTGGGTAAGTCAACGTTCCTCAAGCTATTAACCGGTGACTTGCAGCCTACCATCGGTGAAATGCGCATGAACCATCGGATGGTATGTATACACACACACACACACTCGATAATAGTTAATGTAAATTTAATATTTGTCTTACACACATTTTTTCGCAGAAACTTGGAAAGTTCGACCAGCATTCTGGTGAACATTTGACAGCTGAAGAGACGCCCGCTGAATATCTGATGCGGTTGTTTGACCTACCGTACGAGAAAGCGCGCAAACAACTGGGTACTTTCGGCCTAGCTGGTCATGCGCATACCATCCGCATGAAGGACTTGTCCGGTGGACAAAAGGCCCGCGTTGCACTGGCTGAACTTTGTCTGAATGCTCCCGACGTCATTATATTGGTAAGCCCCGTGATATCACTTTGGGATAAATCCAGTTTTATTATAAAAGGGGTTTAGTGAAAATAATAAATAATGTATATAATGTATAATGTACAATATGAGGAACATATTATTGAAAAAAAATAGTTTGCAAGGTATTTTGTATCTAAAAATTTGAAATCGATTTTTAATATTTTCTAATAACTGGATAATACCAATATTTAAACATTTTAATATAACATTAATTTATTTAAAATTCTAAATGTAAATTGTGTATTTTTATGCAACATATATATCCCCTAGTTAAAATGATTGGTGTGTCAAAAAAACCAACTAGAACCATTATCTTAGATTAAATTTTTTTCATTCATTTGTTTCTTTATATTCTAAGATTTTATTATAATATTAAACTTATTTTTCAAGTAAAAACCTTAACCGACAGTTTGCAAAAGAGTAAACACTTTACCCTAAAATTATATCACAGAACTTTTACATTTATATTTTTTATTGGGAATAATATTGGCCACATGTTGCCACTAATTAGAATATAGCATAGTCATACTATGTTTGTTAAATCAATGATATGTATTAATATTAAATTAATGTTTGTATCATATTGGTGTATAATTATTATGGTGTATTATTTTTATTGGGTAATCTTTTGATTCATTTTTCTAAGAAAAATATTAATAACAGAAAAAGAATATTGTAATACCAATGCATTTATAAAACATTAAATTATAAATATGTCCCAAATCCAATTAATACATATTTATGGTAGTGTTTTTTTTTATAGTTGTTGCTAATACTGTTCATATTACTGTTTCATAGGATGAACCTACAAACAACTTGGATATAGAATCTATTGATGCTCTAGCAGAAGCGATAAACGATTACAAAGGAGGTGAGTAATATTAGATAGGCATATCTACTATAACTTGCTGACCCGTACAATTTCATGATAATTAATCTTGTCAACGTTTGCGATCAAGGTGTCATAATTGTATCTCACGATGAACGACTTATCCGTGACACAGAATGTACGCTATGGGTTATTGAAGATCAAACCATTAATGAAGTGGACGGCGACTTTGACGACTACCGAAAAGAGCTGTTGGAGTGTCTTGGCGAGGTGATCAACAGTCCAAGCATTGCAGCCAACGCGGCCGTCGAACAATAACAGCAATCTGGTGTTGTCGATTATTAATTATGTTTAACAATTTTGGTTGTGTGCATGGACACATCTGATACTTATAATTATATTGTTGTTGTCTTTGGCGTATTTGTGATAATATTATCGTCATAGTCAAGTGACGTACTGTAATTCCTATTTACGTGCCTTTGTTTACTCACAATATATTTTATGAATAAATAAAATAAAAATTAATGTTTGAAGAAAACAAACACTATTTAAGAATAACATACAATAATATTATATTCTGGAAACTGATGGTTTTTCTAACCTAATCAACTCTGATACTAACTAATTGTATTTTATTGTGTTTCTGGGAACCAAAATAACTATTATTACATCAATATAAACTTGTAACTTTTTGTGCAGAAATGATGAGTATATAAAGTATTATACTAATCGGGAAGAAGTGGACTGATTTTTCAGAGTAAAAATAGTTTTGTATGTTGGGTGTAAATGTGAGAGAATGTAATATATTATTGTATGTATTTCATGTTTGTGTGGGTACTAAATTAGTTATAATAAACTAGATCAGTGGTTCTCAATATTTTTAGGACTAAGACCCAAATTTTCCCTTGAAAATTTATCATGACCTAAATGGCTTAACTTTTACAGGATCAATAAGTTGTTCTAAAAAATCAAAGTTTGTTTATTACTTAATACTATAAAGTTATAATGAATATAATTTGATGAATTTGATGAGTTGTATGCAAAGTGTTCTAGTTTCCTGCTATGGTTGATAACAGAACTTTATAATTTATATAGTTTATGTAACATACATATCTTAGAATTTATATAACTAAAAATAATTCTCAAGACCCACCTAAAAATTGACTTGTAGCTTACAGTTTGAGAAATGCTGCACTATAGATTATATTACTTGATCTTTACTCAGGTTGCTGTTTAATAAATATAATAACATTGCCTTTATAAATATAAATTACAATAAAATAATGAAATAATGTAAATAAACATATATTGTGCATAGTTTTTGAGGTTATCCATCTAAAAAAAAGTGAAATTTAATATAATTTTGATAGATAGATAGATAGATATTGATATATATATATATATATTATATTATACCTATTGATTTTTTTTATAAAAGCTATCTCTCTAACTACAAAAAATCAACTCTCATCTAATGATGATACTGCCCTTTCCCACATACACTTAATAATTATTTTTCATTTCTATTAAATTTCACCTGAGTTTTAGACATTATAAATTTAAAAATATAATTACATTCAATTTTATTTATATAGATAGATAGATTTTATGCAATTAATAAAAAAATAACCGATTGTAAGTTTTTAAAACTAAAATAGTAAAAATGAGGATAATTATCCACGGTAACATAAATAATTAAAACATTAGTGATAACTGATAAGTAATAAAATATATCCCTTCTAGTTTAACAGTCAACATTTATGAAATTAATAAATCTGCCAAGTTTCTCACTTGTTTACATTGGGTACCCCATGTATGTTGTGTTCTTTTTTTTCTGTTTAATAAGATGTTGCTTTATTTGCTTTTGTGCCTCGAAGCATTGATTGTAAATATTAATTTTATAACAAAAAAAGTTTCTCATATTGATAATGGCTTTTCTGAGTTTGGTTTAAGTTATTGACTACAACTTTAAATAAATTATATACCCATATTTATAAAAAAATTATTACTTATCAGAAAAAATTATAGCCGAAAGTCTTGTGAATATAATATATCGTTATTTATAGCGGATCAAATAAATATTAAGAAAAAAATTATTATTTTTATCAAAAAATATAATTGATAATTATTTTTAAGTAGTTTCTATAATAAATGAGTAGTATTAAAGTAAGTTTTAACTTAAGAAATATTTTAAATATCCTAAGTTTTACAGATGATGTAAAAAATGTGTATCGTTGCAAATATTACTGAAGGTTTAAAGTATTGCAATATATACAATTTTTATGCACTTATAACTTAGTTAGTTAGTTCAGTTTTAGATTTTTGTTTCAAGTAATATGTTAGGATGACAATGTTTAAACTTAAATAGAAGGTACACATACACAACCAACGACTGTTTAAGTTTGAAAAAATAACATTCTATTTAAATTATTTTACATATATATTATATCTGGTAAATTTTAGTTAACATATATCACGAAAAAAACAACGCCGACTTCACGTTGACGTGAGGAACTCGGCGTAAGACAAAAAAAAGACTTATTTTAGACATATTAGTCATATTATACAAAGATGGGGTGGGGAGAAATGTATTAATGGTTGAAATAATAAATCACCACTTTTGAAATTAAGATATTTTGTAAATTTAACATTGTCAACAATTAAAAAAAATATTTTCTGATCACAATTCAAAAATTTTATAGATTTTATAAATTTGAAATTAGTAGGCAGTTGTACTGTTTGTAGATAATTTAAAAAAAATGTTCTCTACTCTTTATTAATGATTGTCGTGCAATAGGTAATAAAATGTAATTATTTTGATGTGCGCAAACCAGTTATACTTTTCTCTTCTTCCTGTGCTCAAACATTCATCTTTCTGGTAAAATTTATAAATTGTTTGCAATCAAGTTGCAACCCCAAAAATAGGTATTAGGTATATCCATGACATTGGTGTAGGCAAATCGCCTATCTAAGACGCCGTGTAATCTAACGTGTGACAGTTAATAACATAAAAAACGACTATTTCCTGGTTTATGACAGTATACACATGGTTAATTATTGATAATATTTAAAAATGTTATTCGTTAAAATATATCTGTTTATTATCTTCTAAATTATTAGTTGGAGACTACTTTTATGAAAAAAATAATATATTCTTTTACAAAATATTGCATATAGAAGTACTGTTTCTTTGATAAATATTTAAAGCCGAACATTAATTGTTGATCAAAATATGTGTTAGAAAATAATTTGAATATAGGTAATATCAAATTAAGTAAAATATAATCTAACAGGTTTAAAATACATAAAACATAATATCATATATTTTTAATTATGTACTAGATATTTCATATTATGTATAACATGTTTAGTTAGAAGGCAATATTAAAGAAGGGATGAAATAGATAAAATGCCGGTTTGCTGTATAGGTGTTGAGCGTACCTCGTTATTGAGTAAATCACTTTGTTAATGTATATATTACATTTAAATTCATCGATAAATCATGATTTAAGGAAAATGAATATGGTCTATCAGCCTATATTACTAAGTAGGTACTTGTATATTTTATAATATATTTATATTACTAATTAGTAAGTACTATTAAAGTAATTTATTTTATCATGAGTATCTAATACAATAAGTTGAATTAATTTTTTCCCAAAATAATATTTAATTTTTATACTTGAAAATGCAATGTACCTATATAAAAATATAAAACATGTTATTATACTTAAAACTTTCAAGTCTCAATAAATTTAAATTTGAATTCCAACAATATTATTAAAATTCTTCAGATAAATTTTTAATTCCGTCCAAATTTGTACTTCAAATGTCGATAAAAAATTTTTTATACCTATATTTTTTATAATTGAATAATTTTTACGAGTTGAAATAAAGTGTTTGTTTATAAAATAAAAAATGGCATTATAATATGTATAAAATATAATAATACACGTAAAAGTTTTAATTATTAACGATTAATAATTTTTTAATACAATAAAAAAAATTGTGCTTAAATATTTTTATATATAAAATACTCATACCAAAAATGGCGATATACATAAATAATATAAACTAATGATATAACGCATTATTTTAATATCAATATTTTTATCGCTTCACTGAGAATCTCAAAAATATTGCATTGCTATAAATTTATCTAATTATATGTTATAGGTGCAATGAGATGTACTGCTGCTATTATATATTTAGATAAATACACTTCTATATTGGTTTTTGAAATTTATCAGAGAAAAAATATTATGCATTAAAGTGTAAAAATTCTCTTATTAGTAAATTGTTCAGTAAATTTAATACATTTTGTTTATTGTCCTTGACTTAATTAAATATACACAAACCGTTTAAAATTAATTTATGTAGCGGTACTCGGCCTTATTCGCTGTAGTGGTTGGTATAGGTGCATATTATTTTACATTATATGGTAAATACCGATGGTCGTGTGACGTGAGATCCACGTCCTTACGTAGAAAAATAAATATTTAGTTACGCTAGGATTGCCCTTCGTTGCGTCTCGTTTCTATTTAACGCCATTTATAATTATTATTTTTATTTTACAGATGATAGTGCTACACAACCTTAATCATTCATTGTTTAGTTGTACCTATCAGAATAATATTATATTTGTATATCTAAATACTTTCCTCAAGTCTGTGATGTGGGTGCACTTCTGTAGCATTGACCTAATTTGAGGATCGAAATAAAATATTTACATTATATCTTAATTGGTTCTCACTTTTCACTTCAAAAATTCTACAACCCAATTGGTCCCCACTAAAATTTTAATACAACATATAAGATTCTAGAACCATTAGTTTTTTTAGTAGAATTAATTATCTGGTCTAAATATACAATCATTTTAAGTCCAAATATATATATTTCTTTTTTAAATAAAAAACTAAATAAACATTGGTATTAAATTAATTGTAAGTGTTTATTTTATTTAAAAAGAGCTAAAGTATTATAAGAGAGAGCTATAACATTACAGTTTTGACAAAATCGAATATAATTTAATGTCTTATTTTTGTCTGGTCGCGATACTTTAAATTACTCTAAATATTAATTATCATAACTAGGAAAAACAATTAGACTAAACCCTAAAAGACGATTATCGTTCAAATTAAAATAAATTAATGTTTTTTACATTTTTAATTTTTATAATTAATTTATGGACATCGAATTATCAACACAAATATTAAATATTTAAATATTATTATTTATTAGTAATACCACACATCATGTACTTCTTTCTTTTAAGCTATTTACATATTATTATCACAGTAATTTTATTTAGATCGTGCGTCATTTTAAGCGCCAAAACTATTAGATTTGGGTGGAGAGAAAATTTGGAGTGCAGTCTTCGTACTGCTTAGCATATTATATACGAAACGAATTTAGTAGTTACTAGAGTTACGCAAAAGGGAGCTTTTGTGATCGTCCTGAGTGTTTGGTTGGAATTTCTGGAGTGTGTTATAATATTAAAAATTAAAATTGTTATGTATAATATTTGATTGTTTCACCGAGCTCCAACTTGTATAGTGTATAGGACCATAATAATAGGTGGAAAATGAGCTTTATATACCTAAGTAGTTTATTATTTAAGTTGACACATGATGTGGATGTTAGGAGGTAACGTAATCCCCTACGCCTGTCGTTTAGTAGTTTCCTGAGTTTCCTCTTAGGGTTTTACATGCTGCAGCCTGGCAAGACGTCGTCAGTTGAGTGTCATTTCTAATAAGTAACGTGTACTTTGTTGCAGTGGCCAGTGAGCGAAGTTGGTAATTAAAGTATAATAGACAATAGTTGAATAATGAAACTGTGGTTATTCATATGTATTGATTATCTTTCGTTAACTTACATTCTCCATTTGTACATTATGATAAATAATAATAATATGAATTATTCTCATAGTTAACTATTTTTTGTTGTTGTTTATGTAGGTATATAAAGTGTAATCAATATTAAAAACCTCTATGAGTTTTTTTTGCAACAAAATCAATATTAAAAACTTCTATGAGTTTTTTTTTTTTGCAACAAAATCAATATTGTTGAAAATTATCGCAATATAGTATCTAGGTTTCCGAACAGCTGAAAAAATAATTTGAAAAGTCGTAAACATTATTATTCATCGTATTCTAAAAGATCCACAGAAAATCATTTTTTTCCGAATACAAGTATGGTTTATTATTCGCTTTCGAAATTAAAATAATACATTAATAACACTATAACGACACAACCTTGCGCTAAGTCAAGCGATGCGTGACGATGACTGACGAGTGCCTGTAACGTGCGCAGTGCAGTGCAACACGTATAGCAGATTAACATGGGTTATCCACGTTAATAGATTGTTGGTAGATTTTTTTTCGATTTTTTTTTTACCAGTCTTGATAATAGGTATGATCAATTTGGGGCCAAGACATTTTGGTACTTGAAACGGAATAGAATTGACTGCGTTATTGAGCAAGGAGTTACTGAAAATTAAACTAAATTATTAGTTTATATCCGTAATTAAATAAGATATAATATAATATGTATGTTGTAAATTTGTAAGCAATTATTAGTTATATCAACAGATCGTTAATTATTTAATATGCCCGTAATATACTAATAAGAAATGCTGTACAAATAACAAACACATTTAGTATATAATGATATTGTAAAATATTGTACCTATATTTATAAATTTATAGTTGCAATTATGACTCCTGCTGACAAGCGTACAGCTTGTTTAAATATTACATAACTATTATACATTTTATTTTTAAATAAAACATCAACTGTACACGAACAAATGAACAATATTTATCAATGGTTATTAACACACAATAATTAGTAGGTACTTGACTTAATACGTTTTAATAGCCATAAAAATTGATATTGCGAATACCCAATTATTTAAAAATTTTCTGGCATAGAATAAAAGTAAACGAGGACCACAGATCGATTAAAAACTGTACTTGGTACATATCGTATTAAATAAAAAATATTAAGCGACAATAGTTCCTTTTGATCTTTCCTTTACATTCAATATATATTGTTGCTATTAGTTATTACACTAGTGTATACTGTATACATTAGGAATATTAAAAATAAACATATTTATATTATAAGAAAAAAGTCTATGATTAGAATAGAACCAATTATTTGGCATATTATACTTTTTAGGATTTTTTAATAGTTTTATATTATAATTATAATTTATAATATCGTATTAGGTACGTATACCTATACTAAAGTATATACCTAACATATAGGTACTAAGTAGTAATAAAGTAGGTAATTAATAATAATAATTAGTAATACTCTATATAAAATTGTCACGTGTAGTAAATAGTATACTAACTTATTTATATATATCCATTGTTCTTGGAATACAAATGATATGACGAATTCAGAATTGGCGACTACACAGTACACATTGAATGTAGACTTATATTTTTTTATTACCAAATTAATTTTTCGAAAAATAAAATTATATTATTAGTTATTACTCGAGACTCAATTTACTTAGCCGCAATATTCACCCAATTATCGGGGACTTAGTTAACCACTCCCTGCGGAAACGTGATATGTAAACCGTGGTTTTACTTATGAGTATGTCGCACCCGCATGTGTTGTCTCCATCTTACACACGGCATAGTAAAATTTCGTTCACCAGTTTTAGTGAACTATGAGCATTTTAAAATATTTATATTTTTCATAGGTACTCATAACTCACTTAAAAATCAACGAGAAAACACAGATAATGTTCTTACCAATAAGTTTGATAATAGGTAAATTCACTCTAATATCGAAACCAAAAGCACACTTTTGAAATTGGTGAACAAAAATTTACTATATCGTGTGTGTGTAAGACGAAGACAACACATTTGAGCGCGACGTAACATTTAAAATAAGCACTTTTCCGTAGTATGATTATATAAACCTTCTATTAAGGTATACATACAAGTATTATAGGTTATATATACTATATAGCATATTATGTTTATTGTGTTCCACGTGTGTGGTGTTTTTATTCAAACGTATTTTTTACGCATAAACATTAGAGCAATCATCATACAATAAAATATACATAAATAAACCATACCAAGAATATTCCTATCATCAAAATTATTATAAATATCATAAGCAACGAATAACGAGACTTTAATAATATACATCAGCGTATTTGTACAGTACTTACCTACCTATAGTTATTCGTGCGGTTAATAGACAGTATTATAATTTTTAGGGGACAAATACAGGCTATATAGCCATCGAGTACATAGTGTATAGGTATAAAATCAAACGTAAATAATACGTGTATTTGCATATTATATATATATATATTTTATGTTTGTGTTTGTAAACGTACTACTAACTGGTACGCCATGTGTTATTTTTGATTTCGCAATACGGCGATAGTATATTATTTCCCCACAAACAATGATAGGTAAATAAACGCATATACTATTATTACCGTTTCCTAATATACATTTGGATTATCGACACTCGACATTCTCGATACTTTAATTTGGTGAATACATAATACATAATCATATAATATTGTTCATATGGTGTATGTGATAGATTTGATGATTGCTTATTTAGACGGTTATTTAAATTTTTTAAATCGCTAAATCCTCCAGACACATACGGTAATATGCTGTATAAAATAATATGATTTTAGTAAATGTCAAACAAAGAAAATTTTGCATAAGCATTTAAGTAATCACTTTTTGCTTTATCTCACTTATATATAGGTTTACACTACAATACTATATTACTGCTTTAGGTATGCATATTAGAGCGGTGATATCCGATCGAGCACGGTCCATTTTTTTTAACAATCAGATTGAGCGAAGAAAAAATACACTCTTTTCATGCAATGTTGTCAATTTTTTGATGATACCTTTACAACTAAGACCGGCCATGGATGAGGTAGCGTCTTATGAAATACTAGGATATTACAATTTATAAGTATTAACGCTAATCATTATTTTGTAAGCTTCATGTTTGTTATCTACACATAATATATTCTATTTTTGTGATTGTTAAGATAAATTACTACACTACCGATAGACATTATAATTTCGAATCAGATTTTTTTCATCGTTAATCTAGAGTAACTAAATACAATTTTCAAACCGTACTTATCGTGTACTCAATGTTTTTGACATTTACAGAAAAAACGACAATATTCGTATTCTAAAATGTAAACAATTTAGTTTTTTTCAAAAAATATTCTTTTTGACTTAAAATAATTAAATTTAATCTATACAAATTAATAAGTATTTCTGTGCTCAATCGTTTCGTATTTTGATTTTTTTTTTTTTTTGGATTACCGTTATCTTATTTTTTTGCATCTGCGATATGTGTGTTCCCAACCCTCCCAAACAAAAAATTGTTGAAAGTTTGTATTAAAATATTTTGTAACTTATTTGTACGAATTTGTTTGACAGTTCTTAGCATTCAAGTAATATCAAAAATTTCAGTGACAATTGAGTTCACTCTAATGTAAATCATTAAGTATTCATATATTTTATTCTTCCCGATTCAAGAATTTAATTTTACAAATTTGTAAGATTATTTCTGATATATCAACTCTTTTCTTCGCAAAACCATAATTATTTGACTATTTTCAAAATGTATACTTACATTTTTCTATTAAAGTATGGAAATAGCGTGTAGTAGTAAAATTTAAAATTTTGTGGGGGGACGTACAATGCATCTGTTCCCAATTTGGTAGTGAAAAAGGTAAACTATATGTCTATATAAAAATAGATTATAGCTTATTAAAGTTAAATTTTCAGAATAGGTCAAGTAATATCAAATATTTTGCATAGTGATTATAGTATTAGTTACAATTAGTATACAGGTGTTTGAAAAAATATTTGTTTTTACATAATTTAAAGTTTCTATATTATTTAATGTTACTTACCGTTTTTTATGTTTTACTTTTTTCGAATGATAATATACATTTTAAATCTAACCTAAAATAATTCATAGTTATAAGTCATAACTATAAAAATTATAAGTGTTAAAGTTTTGATGAATGGAAGACTAACATTGCGAGATACCTTGTATTGCTCCATACCATAAATCTAAACGTAAAATACTAAATTGAAAATTTCATTTTTATACATTAAATCAAAATGTTCTGTTTAGGAGAAAGAAACTAAAAATGAATGTTGTTTAATCAATAAAAAATTTGAATTATAAAAATAAAATTGAAAAGTCTCTGCTATACAGTAGATTTCTAGTGATTCTCATCAATCGTCATTGAGTATATTCACTGTAATGTCATGTTGAATTTTAATTCAATGTAAATCATTAGAAACTATTCAGACAGAAAAAGAAGTGTGTCATCTATTTCTAAGCAATTTTTAATTTTGTTATAATACAGTAAGTTAAAAACATGTTGCCAAAAACGTTACAATAATTATTTTAATAATAGCATTGTTATAGTTATAAAATATAAAACTTTATTGCAAAATAATAGATGATACATTTAATAAATACTAACTTAAGAATATAAATTAGAACATTGATGTTTACAATAAGTGCTTAATTTTGAAAAAATATCCTAAATCCTTATTAACCTTTGTAAATATACACACACCGACACCGTTCTAAAATAAATCACATGAAGTAAAAGCAAGTTTTATGATAACTTTGACTTTAATTTAAATGAAATGCTTCAATATAGAATAAGGATAGTCGTAGGGCATTGGAATAAGTTTATAAATAAGGTTTACATAATTTCAAACTAAACTCAAGAGATGCAGATAATGTGTATTAACAAATAATTTAAACGATGGAAATATTATTTTGGCTTTATTTGGAGATGATTGACTGATTGCAGCAAAGAATGATAAATTAAAAGAACTGTTACTAAAGGCACTGAAAGTAGAGTAATTGTTGCCTTTTTTAAAAAGACGAAGACTATAAATAAGGTGGGAGGACTAAGTACATAAAAATAAAAAATATATACGGAGTAACAAAGTTAATGTAGCCAAACATACATGACAATTTTTGTATTCAGCATTATTATCTTAATAGGCTGAAACTAAAGGAAGAAAAAAGAAAAATATATATTAAATTACAACTCTGATTACAACAAAAATTTTTGAAGCAGATCATAATTTTACTTTAGATACATAATTTAGTTATAATCTAAAATAGTTTAAAATTTTCCAAAAATGATGTCTTATATAAATTAAAATTATATAAAAAAAAAATTAGTTTCAATAACGGTAATAATTTTCGTGATAAATAATGTTGTAACTTATATACATAAGTATATGTTACAATTGTTTACTATTGAAATTACTACACCCAACACTCATTTATTACAAAATATTATTTTTTATTTTATTTATTTATTTGGACGGACAAGATGGCCAATAAAAATTTAATTATAAGATTATCAGTAGCGTACATTTTTTAAATTATTTCCTTAGTAGTTATGACATACTTATTAAACAGATAGTACATATTTAAATACAAATGTACATAAATTGAATTTAACTATTACAATATGAATATGATACATCAAATCATAATTTCTAGGTTGTTTCTTACAAATTATTTTATTTAAGTATTTAAATATCATTAAACATATTCACAGTTGTACATGAAAATAAATAATATGAAATATATTAGCTATAATTCAATAAATTAATAGGAGAATTTTGACCATAATTGGTAGATTAGAATAGTACATAGAAAGTATTTAATTATCGAGTACTACAACAATTAAGAACCAGAAAGGTAAGGTTTAAAAATAATTCCAAATTTCTGAGCAATAAATTTGTTCAATATAACTATTTTAAAGATAAAACAGAGGTCTAACCTTTTCTTTTATATCTCCGAGAATTCTATGTTTAAAAGAGTTAACAGTGGTGGGTAAGAAGTGTGAGATTGGCATTGGATGTCGCAATTAAAAAATACAAATCTCAAAAAACGATTTTATATCAACTCTATTGTTTGTATCGGACTTACTCTACTAGGCGACCAAACAATAAAGTTTTATATAAGGATTATTAAAGCTTTTATAGCTTCGATTTATAAAATCTAACATATATATGAAGCTTTGTTCTGAATATTTAAGTAATGATCATTAAATGATAAGATGCAATAGAATATTTAACCTAGATCATTATTCTTATAGACGCAAATAAGTTCAGAATAATTTAAAGATATAGTGTTCATTTTTCGAGAAAGTTAATACTTTGAAATTAGGAATACTTAAAAGTAAACTGTTTTGGTTACACCATTCATAGAAGGATGTTAACATCATTTTGAATTAACTCAGCATCATTTGAGGGCCTTTATAATACGAAATAGTTTTAAGTCAACTACAAAGAGTAATAAGGTGAATAGGCAAATTTAATGTTATTGATATACATTACGGTGAAATACCTATAAAGTATAAAACCCTTTATTATAATGTATATAAACATATTTAAAAAATATCGTTAAATGAAAAAAATATATCTAACTCTTACACTCTTACATGCATATAAAATATTTCTAGCAAATATTCTTTATCAATTTTTAATTTCTCATTCATGTATACACGCAACGAGCAAGTGGTTATAACATAGTATTATATATTCATATCATAGATGCCTGTAAGAATATATTAATATCGTTACTGCGAAAATATCGTTTTGTAATAATAATATGAGTATTGAGTATGTGGGTGTGCGGCAAGCAGTAAACTACTTAGTTAAATGAAAAAAACACCTTTCGATTCAGAGTAAGAGTTCCTGTTTACGTTAACTATTTCCATCGTGTATAATAACAAGGACGCGCTCGCTCGAGAATAGTAATCAGTTCATCATTTTCGCAAGCCAAAACAGGTCACCATCGTGGCGTTTCAGTAGATCAAACACATATAATATTATTATATAAAAACATTATATTAAAAATATTTTTTAACGTTACACATTATTTTAGTAAATTTTCTTGTTAATTTGAAGACAAAAAAATTTTTTTAGACTACAGATATTATTACACTTATCATCTATGGCTACGATATTCTGATATTAATACTACTGAAATAAACATATTTCATTATTTATTATGGCGGGTATATTTCATAGCAGGTACCCTACAGTAGTGGTCTTGACAAAATATCAAAGTGGTAAGTGGATGAATTTGGCACAAAAGAATATGCAATCAAAAAATTGTTTTCATTCCGTACTTTCATAAGTTTGTCCATGTGTACTTTTGTTTTATTATTTTAATATTTTTAAAGGTGGACAAGTAGGTACCACTTTACTATATATTAGATGTCGAGTGAGTCACTATAATGAATGTGTTAAATTTGAATTCATCGGTATATTATTGTACAGAATGTTCACGAAAAACAATTCTGAGCGGAGACCGTCTGTATTCAGTCTAGGATATTTTTATACTATATTATACTCGTATAATATCGATGAAAAACATTTATTATATAGTATTATAGTATATTGTTTTCTAAAACGAAACAAAAATATATTTTCATTTAAATTGTATTGTTAATTATTATAATATAATACTTTATAAAATTGTTGTAATCAATTATTATAACTTTATAAGTCAATAGACTTACGATTGGTGTGAATAAGTTTGTCATTTATGGTATAAATAATTTAAAATTAATCTAAATACTTAAGAAAATTTCATTAAGTGTAGTAAAAATTAATATAGACATTAATGAAAAGTTTTAAGCCGCAACGAATAATAGTTTTAAATTACAATAAAATTATTAAAGTCGTTAACTTTGTTAAAATTTCTATTTTTATCAAAATATGTATTTCAAATGCTTTTAAAATAAAATTAAAAATAAAAATTCATAATATATATAAATAACTCAAAATAATTAAAAATATTTAAAATTTAAATCTATTGACAATTATAATTTTATGAACATTTTGTTAAAATTTAAAGTATTTGTGATTACTCGTATCTACTACTGAAAAATGTTTACCTAGTTTCCTCCTTTTCGGATTTCAACTGTATATTATTTATTATACATATTATTTGCCATAACTGTATACATGTATATTATATTCCGGAATATATTATTAGATATCAAATAATGTTTAAATCTCATCGAATTTTATAACATGATGGATGATAAAATTTTTCATGACTTCATTCTTAGATATTTTATTCATGTTAACTTATACTAAACATGTTTAAATATACAATATTGTATTATATCTGTATAATAAACAATACTATACAAAGTATCTTCGTTCTGAAATGTATATTTTTATCGGACCATACTAAGTATCCGCGTTTTGCATTTTAAATAATAACTGGATTTAGATGAAAATGATTTAACAGTTTTGGAACGTGCCGTTCTATCTTATGTATTCAAAACTTTGAGTGTAAATATAATACAAATTGTAGGGGGAACGATATACAAGTGATAAGTGCATTCATAAATGCATTTATCGTTTGCTTCTATTTTTTAAATCTACTGACACCTTATGTATAGCAGAATATTCACATAATAGTTCCTCGTTTTTTTAAAACCTATATATAGTAAATTCCCGTTACAACGAATACCAATACATCGAAAAATCCCATTATAACGAAAGTCAAAGAAGTTCCCTGCCGAAAAGCAGGGCTTATAAAGAGTTTATTCGAATTTTCGTTACAACGAAATTTCCGTTATAACGAAAAAAAATTCGGTCCCCCGGAGTTCGTTGTAACGGGATTTTACTGTATTATAAGGAATGAACAAAGCTACAAGAAAGGGGCGATTACCACCGTTTACATACCTACAAAATCGTTATTAGTACTGGGTTATACCCAGGATACTCGTAATTCGTATATGCCTACTAAATAAAAAATTAAATCATAAGCCTTAGCTTACAAACTAATGTTAAACTAGAATGTCAATATGTATAATAAGAAGTAGTAATGAATTCAAATAGATTTTTTCATCGCGTTATTAAGATATTAAGTATATACAATACTAAAATGCGAACATACATTTCAAAGATATAAAAAAAAAATTCACCATGAATATTAATAACAATTTTGTTGTTTATAGTTTAAACTGTTTATAGTATCGAATGTTAACCGGAAACTTAACAGGGAAAATTTGTGTAAGCGTAACACTATGTACCTAATGGTAGGTAATTTAATGAAAAAATAACTTGAGTTAGTTTAGTTAAGTCAACGTTAAGAGCGCCAAGTTATAGGATTAAAGATAACAAGCAAATAACAATATTTTTTATAGCACTAAATGTTTAAAGTTTATAAAAAAAAATGAAAAAATAACCTAACTTGATTTACTAGGGTTTTTATAATTATTGCTGATTTATGTTTAAATTTAGATAAAATATTTCGAAAATATTATTGTGTATAGAAAATAATAATTTTAGTAACAGTAAATTATTTCAAGTTTCTATGATTAATATTTTTTGTCCTTTCTCAATAATAACAAGTAAACCTGAAATCGTTTGATGACTAATCATTATTTTACACATTAATTGGATATTTCGTCAAAATTTAAACGTAAGTCACTCATAAAAGATATTTCTGAAAATAATGTAACGAATAATTTCATTTCATAATTCTGCAGTTAGTTAGAACGATATGGAATCTTGTATTAAAATTTCAAACTTTTAACCAAGTGAGTAGAATTTGTTTTTTTTTATCGAAATATTTTGAAAATTATAGTAATTAAAGTTATTGTTTTTGAATTACCACAGAATGATTAAATTATTTTTTTATTTTTCTTAGTTAATAAGTAAATTATTGTTCATTTTTAAATTTGACCACTAAAAATCTTAACTAGGTCCACTTTAGCACCAGAAAAAATATTAAAGATGAAGATAAAAGATTTTAATATCTCAAAAATATGATAACAGGCAAAAAAACAGATTATTGTATTTTATCGCTCAGAATATGAAATAAATATGTTTGAGTGGTTTAAAACATTCCAATATTTTTAAGAAATATTATTTTATTTTTATTTATTAATTAATCAATGTCTATAATAAATATTATTAAGCATTTAAATGTTATTCATAAATCATACATTCATATATATACATATAAAACTATATTTTGTCCACATTACACTTTAAAATATATATTATATATATAATAACAATGCTATTGTACATTACGTCTGATATATGTATAATTATCGGCTAATATTTAAATTTCCTAAATAAATTGAACAATTTGGTGATTTTACACTAATCTAATCTCTCAATGTTTGCATAAATAATTGTTCGACTTAAGTCGTAATATTCGTAACACATATATACGTATTATTTAGGAATAAATTCAAATTGATGTGGAGGCGGGGGAAGAACTTAAATATTTAATATTTAAACAAAAAAATTAAAATTTTTTTTATTTTGTCGTAAATCAAAAATATTTTTCATGGGAATTTACAACTTTTAGATATTTATTATATTTTATTTATCTATACAATAGTATTTTTAATACATTAAAACCTAAATTATTCACATCATGCTACAGTAAATCGATATTAATTCAACTTACCATATTATGAATAATAAAAAAAATTATTTATAAATATATCATAACATATACCAAGTAATAAAAATACAGAAAATATGGGGTGACAAACCGTTTTTGCTTTGAATATTTTTAGTATGCAATGATTTAACATTGAATTTAAATTTAACACATACATTACAGTGGTTTAGTAAAAAAAACGAGGTACACTCAACCCTTACTGTTTATCAGAACGTTATCTACTTCCTTTATTTTTAATAACTATAAGAATAAAAGCAATTTTTATGCTTAAGTAATATTATTGCCATCAAATGGAGTAACATTTTTGAAATAATGAAGGGGAGTAAATTCAGTATCCATTGTTCTCTAGGAAAAAAAAAATTGTTTACATTATGATGTTTAGTCATTCCACATGATTTAAGAATAGAATATAGTATTATATTCTAGTCAAATGACATTTTTAATAAGTTTTACAAACACTTGTATATTAATAAAAGCTTTAAGAGAATAGAAAGTTTTAATATACATTCTTGTAAAGTATTTTAATAGAAGTATTAAAATTTTAAAATTGGTAGGTACTAGGTATTTGAAATACTTAAAATAAAAGTTTTCAAACATGGTATTTTTAAAAATTTGTTATTTTAAACACAAATAGCTCATATAATTATAAATATGATTTTATAAACAATTATTTTCAATTAATTGTATAAATAAATACTTGTAATTTTATAATTGGATTGTGTAATAAGTAATATATTATGATTTATTTTATTTGTTATATTATCTGTATTCTTAAATATATTGTTATATTCTGTTCACGAACTATTAATATTGATACTCTCGTTTATTTTAATATTTTACTGGCTTATATGAAAATAACATTCGAGAAGCAGTATTGGTAATCTAAAAGGAATGGTTTGAAAAATGTAAATTTCTGGAGTATAGGATTTAGAGATAGGTAATTTGAAGGTTATTTAAATTGGTATTGAACCTCTCTCCCTTACGTACACCAATGATGGCAACTTATTATTTTTACATCTTATGTTTAAACTTTCGATTTGGCGTATGCATGTTATTTTTAAAATAGAAAATAAATTGAAAACTAGTTAAATAAGAAATATAAAAATGTAATAATGGAAACAATTATTTTACACCTAAATTTGTGTAAGTTATTCCAAAAAAAGGCAGCACACTTGTAAAGTTGGTTCACTTGTCATTTTCTGAAATACTAACCATTCTATACAATTTCTGGTCTATGTGTATAATTATCTACATGGTTTGAACAACTCGAGCAAAGAACACTTTTCTGGCCAGTGTTTACAACCCACTTGGATCGTAACATATACCTATATAATATATTAACATTTTTTTTTGTTTTTTTTTTATTTATCACGATAAAACATTTTTAATTTGCGCTTTATTTGTCTAATAACGATGTAAAATGTTATAGGTATGTACCTACGTTTCATTTTAGATACTGCGATAAAAAAATTAAGATGCTCAAAAACTTACCAATACTGTACTCGATATTTTTTTATCCAGATCAAAAATTATTAAATAATAAATAGATAATACAAAATTTAATATATCCATCTAGATATAAAAATTAAATTTTTTTACATCTTATTCTTAAAAAAATATAAATTTTTTTCGCTTTATAGGAAATATCAATATTAATATTATTTTAATTTAAATTACTAATAATTATTAATACATGTTAAATAATTTAAATGATCATGTACATTTTATTTGGATGGCTATTTAATTATTTACTTAAGTAATTTCTAGATAACAATTTTGTAATTTATCTAAATAAGGTATTTAGAACATATCTAGACAAATGTAGGAATTGCACAACACTAGAATTAATTAAATAGTGATTCTATTATTATAGTTTATAACTTTATATAAGTTATTGAATGAATGGTACTCAGTGCTGAAGTGCTGCAGACGGTCCTACGTACGGATTTGTCGAGATGATAGTGCATTGAACCTGTTGACACTTATAGTGTGATTTTTAACGCGGCCTTCGAGGCGTGCTCATAATACTATTATTGCCTTACTCAGGTAACTAATTCGCGGAGACAGTAAGTACTGGTAATATAATACAATATTTGTATAACGATGTCGTACACAGTCGGGCATCGGGTACTTTCACATTTGCCGTGATATAACGCGACGAGTAGGTACAACGTAAATAATAATATTATTATATGCACGATACCTGGCGGCGGCGGCATCCGTGGCGGGTCAGTCCAGAGTGAGTCCGAGTTACCTACCTACTTTCATTTGCAGCTGCAGTACGCGTGTATACTGTTTCCGCGCAGCAACTCGTAGTGTGCACCGTTTTTCATCGTTCCGTGCTGAGGCCGACGACTATAATAAACATATTATTAATATTATTATTATTCGTCTCGCACCCCTCACCCCATGACAAATTGTTTCTGTTGATCACTTTTACACATACGGGTAAAATCGCTACCGCCTGTCGGTCGGTCGGGCAAAATAAGAACAACATATTATATCGAAAATCAGCCGGACGACCGCAGCACTGCAGCAGTGAGACGATGTGTATATTCGTGAACCGCGGTTTCACGACACGCGTTCGTCTGCAGTAATACCTCCTAATAATATTATACCTCGGTATACGCACCGGTTCGCTTCTTGTCGGTATACCCCCGTACAATAATACCACCCCATCGACAATAATAATATTATTGTTATTGTAACGGCGTCGCGATCTCTCGGTCCGCGTCGACGTCCGTCGCGCGCTCATACTATATTACAGTAGTCAGTAGCTCGTCGTGATAATAATAATAATAATAGTAATAGTATAATAACAGACGGTCAGCGCGGGTCTCCCGACGGATTTCGCGTGGATTACACGGCCGTCACTGCGACTCGAGCAGTAGCAGCAGCAAGTCTCATGCCGCGTCAGTCGGCCGCACTTAACTCATTCGACATGCGCTCATCGACGGACGTATTCCATTCACCCACGACAATGGTAAGACGATTTTTTTTTTGTTTTCAAATCTATTGCAATAATAATACGACGTACCTAATTATGCACAATAATTATTCATTATTTTGGTGTCGAGTCAGGCACGCCAATTTATCCGTAGGTACACATGGATATCTAATAAGGTACTGTACCCGCGCATTCGATACTTAATTATAATAATATTATATCGAGTCGAAAATAATAATTCAAAAGTGAAACACACCGATGAATTTTTATATTCGAGAATATTTGAATTTATGTATTATTTGATTTTGATTTTTCGACTTTCTATTCATGTACTCGATAACACGCAGTTTATTTACTTTCATATTGTATTTAAAATACTATTAGATATTGATATTTTTATGTACGAATAAAATATCACCAACAATTGTATTTTAAATAATACGAATATTTGAATTAATTATATTTTAGATATAGGTACACGCGCGTATAATATAGTTTATTATATTCGAAATATGATTTGGACGTTTAAAACATTTATTTTAATATTCTTTTATTTGAATACCTTTACAAATTTATGTTATCAGTTTTATTTGTTCATTATTATTGTTATAATTTACAATAATTATTATAGCAGCCGGGTACGCAATACCGCGAGTTACTTATAAACGAATACAATTAATTATAATTATATATATTATTTGAATTATTTTGCTTTCACTGTTATATTGTTATTACTATACTCGACAATTATCCAGTATTTTTATACACATTATTTAATGAAGACCACCGATAGTTTATAGTACTTAATATACGTACTATATTGATGCACTTATAAGCTAATTAAGTACATTATATAAACAAAGTTATTTTCTAAATAAGTATAATTCACAAATAAAATAATAATTAAAAACCGAATGAACATTATGTGCTTACAATGTTTTCGATTATCCATATTGTATAAAATAGTTTTTATTTTTTAATGTCTAGTGTCAATAAATTTTTGCCTTAATATAAAACCTTAATGCAATATTTAAAATTCGATGACTAATAGACGCCAAAAATGTAGTTTCAAAAACACTATATAAAATACATTGTATAAAACACAATATATGATGAAAATAAATTATAATAATATGTAAACGTTTATAGTCTCAATATTTAAAAAAAAACTGTCAAGATCATAGTATCATACTCGTACTACTTGCTCATCTAGGCGTAAAATATTTGTACATTGTGGATTCTAATGATGTACAATTTATATATTATAATAAATTGTATTATTAAATGATAAAGCAATTAATAACAAACGACTTCTTGAAACAACCTAATTGAACATTTTTCGAGGGTCATTATTGTTAGTTTTTCCATGCTTTTAGAAGAATTTCATTATGTTTTATGACCTTTTTAAAGTACTATTTACATTCGATTTCCGATGTTTAAAGGTGCTACTAGTTTATAAATAGTTACTACTATTATTAATGAAATTCTTTGAGCACTCTTCAGCACAAGAAAAACGTTCCCGGGAAAAAATAAAATCATTGTAAGACCAATATATTAATATATATGTGTATAGAGAAGTATTTAAAATACCTTTATTTTTACAATTCAAAAATCAGTGTAATGAAAAACTCATTTATACATCTTTGATGACACGAAAACAAATATCACGTTTTATTTGTTTTAGAACTGGATAAAGTTAAACAGGTAAATATTATAATATATAGTAACCATACCAGTTTAATCTATATTGCACAAGAAATAAAAAAAATAAATATGTATAAAATATATAAATAACGAAATACAAATACTTGCAATACCGTTGTACTATTTACATCAGTCATCAATTATACAAGTAATTTTGCACTAACATTTTTAACTTTATTACTTTCGACAAAATAACAAATTTTCTTATGTATTCTTTAAATTAAGTCATAGAATTCGAAATTAAATAGGTATTGCATACATTCGAAGATACAAAGACATAACTTTACAAAATATTTACTTAGCAGTCTGTAAACTTAACAAATCCCACTTTCTCAACAATACCTTTTAACTTTGTAATTTTTCGGAATAGTTTATTGAATTGGATAAAATGTTAATCTTACCATGGTTTCTTTCAAAAGCGAATAAATCTAAAATATAAAAAAAACAAAAATAATCAAACATTAATTGACTTTAAATAATGATTATGTTCTGCTGTGTAGACTCGAATTCAATGTAGAAATTAACGGGGTTTTTTGTTAAAAAATATATATTATACATTTTAATCTTATAATTTAATTTGCTTACAAAAATATTTAATGCAAATATTATTTTATATCTATTTGGAAATTTTATGTATTAAGGTATCATGTCTTGTTCATCCCTAGGTTTATTCAGTAGCTAAATGTCGAGTTCATAGTTATTATGGTGCAGTAGCCAAATTCAATTAAAAGTACCTTAATAATTATTATAATATTAAAAAAATATTTAATATTTATTTTAGGTTTTGAGCGAAGCGATGGATGTAGAATGTAGATATTAATTTTACAATGATGTGTGTTGTTTTTATTTTTGTATCTGTCATCACTTTTTGGGCAGTAAAAATGCTATGGTTTTCAACGTTAGAGGGAATTTCTGATTCAAAATTGGACCTATTTGGTATCTCGGAGAGACGAAAGTAAAAAATTTCCTTTATTTTTTAAAACAATCGTAAATAACAAAAAAAAAAAAAAAATTAAGGAAAAATTTGAATTTTTACACATTGTAGCATGCCATAAAATTCGATTTTGCTTTTTTTTGTGTAACTCAAAAACGAATAATTTACTGTAGATACTTGAATTTTTACCAAACGTTAATGTTGGCATTTACACATCTTATCATTTTCTAATCTTATTGAGCTATCTATTTATATTCATCCAGAAATTTAGTTTTTTTCTATAAATATTGATAAAACAATATCCACTAGGTTAAAATGTTTGAAAATTTAATAAAAGATTCATTTATAAATAACCAAAAAATACTGAAAATACAAAGCTGCAATATTTTTATGAGTGTTTAAAATATTAAATAAACCTATCTTTTTTTATAGTTCCTACTAATTGGAAGCCTAAATAATATAATTAAACTAGTATTTTGGATGATGAGTGTATATTAATATTTTTAAATTTAAAAAAAAACTTATCTATAAACAGTTCAAAAAGTGCGACATTATTTTATATTTAGAAAAAATTCTAACTTATTAAATGTTTAGGAACATTTTAAATCATGAGGATTATTCTTTTTTGAATTATAATAAAAAAAAATCCAAAATAATTTGGTCAAAAGCTGGTGTTGATTTAATATTTCTATTTTATCAAATTAAAAATTTACTGGGATTATCCCAATGTAACAATTTGATATAACCTAAATTGAAACCATTTTAAAATTTAAAATATTGTTTCACACACACACACACACACACACACACATGATTAATAATCATATGAAACTCACTATATGATTCATTGTAGTTCATCAACAATGTCTGCTTTGTCGTTATGTGCTTATTCTAGATATATTTGATATTAAATTTGAAACGTAAATGCATTATATAAAAAAAAACCTAAAAGTTGCAATCAGAGTTCCAGTCTTTAATTCGTATTTCAAACTAGTCTTTATTCGTATACCGTTCTGTTTGATGTTAAAGTACCTATTCATGAATCATGAGATATATTGTAGTTACAAATGTATTTTATAATGTCTTATAGTTGTGTTTTTACTTTTACGCTATGTTGCACTGTTATTTATTTTATATACAGTCAACTACACTAATGATTAATTTACTATGCATATAGTATTACCACATGACTCGCCGCACTCATTAAAAAAAATGTTTGAACTCCTTAAACACGGTCGGTATCTAATCTCCTTAAATAAGACTTAAAAGTTAATTAATTATTTATAATTTTTATGCACAAATTTTAAATTTTAATCTTTTTTAATAGAAATAAAAATATTATTACCTCATTATCTATTAGAATCTCTGAAACTCGTCGTCTAAGATTCGTGATCCATCATGTATGCTCATCTTCTTTTATCTTCTAGCTTCAACTAATGCTTTATTCATAAATATTCATCAATATTTTAAAAAAGAACTCGGCTTCGTAATTATTCAGTGTTAAAAAGGTGGTCATTATTTTTTAAAAATAAGCTTACCTCAAGACTTAAATAAATTTAAGTATTTAACGTATTAGTAATTAGTACTAATTTGAATATATTATTTAAATATACTTATTTTTCCACAATTCATAATTTGAATAGATGTGCTTGGTGAATCACTGTCTACTTTTTCAAAGGGTGCAAATGGCGAGTGATCCAAATGGTGTGTTTATAATATTCATTTTCATTTGCATTTTAATATTAATTTTGATAACAAATTAGAAGGTATATAATCATATATTATAATTAATATTAATTGTTGGTGCAATGATTTTGATTTTCAACTGTTTATATATTATATTATTACAATTATTATAATTATTTTAATAAATAATATTTAATGATATGCTTTGGTTAGCATATATATTATTACATACGTCATACAGTATAGTTGATTTTTATTTTTACAAAACGATAAAACATGAAAGTTGTAACTTTCTCAGAATTTCTGAGTGTACATTTTTGTTTATGACATAGATCAAAAATAAACAAGTGACATTTGTCTTTTAGACATATATAATACGTAATTTGTAAAAAAATTAAGTCAATTTCCTTTTAAACGTCCTTTATAATATCATAGCCTATAGATTAGGATAACATTACATAATAAAAAATCTTGTAAGAATAATAATAAATTGTTTGTTACAAATCATCATTGCGTATATGTAAAAAAAAGATAATAAAGAAGGTTAAATTCGTATTGACATAAATACTTATCTCTAGACTGTAAGTATAATATTATAGTACAAAGGCGCTTGGAAAAATATAAAGCAGGTGACAAAGTTAAACAAAAACTCTCCATACAATAAATTTATTTTTTTATTTTATGATAAATACATCACTCATCTTACCTACAATATCCTCATCTCTAAAGAACCCATCTTAGTATGTAACACACAAGGAAAACCTTTCATTGATACACATAGTTATTAGATGTCCAAAATACACTGAAACTCAAAAAATGTTCATCAACTTAATATATCTCCGACTAGCTCTTAACAAAGAAAACACCGAAGTAATCTACATATTTTTTGGGCGTAACTGTTTTCCGCCAAAATGACTCGCCCGTTATCACCATGACCGTTTACCGCCAAAGATTATATTCCGATTACCGCCAAAAAAAATAAAAAAATTATTTAAAATTTTTTTTGAGAATCCCTTATATAAGTTATATCACGCGTCATTTTTTTTTTGTTATTGAAAAAATCAGACATAAATTACAGGTTAGATATAATGATTAGTTACAGGATTGATTAACCTACCTTCTGTAAGCTTATGCAGCTTGTGGTGGAGATGGAGAATTATTATGATTACTTTTAAATTATAATTATTTCTTCACAACGTTATCCGTAGATAATTGACGGGTTATTGCTTGTTATCAGTCTGAACTGTCAGTTTAAACCATGGTCTACGACAACGTAAACGAACAATTTTAAAATAATTTCTATAATATCGAAGAATATTGAAGTGATATCAAGTAACCATGGACATATTATACTAATATGCAAACATTTTAAATGTATACATGCGTTTACATTTAAAAACGGCATTACTCGATAAAGGTGCTTCAATAAACAGTGCATTGCTAAAATTTTTACACCATTCGTATTATTCATAGGCATGTTTATATCAATATGATAAATTGTTAGGCTATTAGACTAAAATATAACTTAGTGTATTAAATCATACAAATAAAAAATTTGTAATCAGCAATTAGAAACATATAATCACTTATTGTAGTTTGTTGAAGATAAATAATTACGTAGCGCAAAATCTCAAATTTAAAATAATATCTAATAGCTTAAATTTAGAAAATTCCAATAAGTAACTATAGAAAATGATTATTTAAAAAAGAGTTATTTGCATCAGGTTTCTTCAATAAATATATATTTTACAACAGAAAAAACTAAGATTATTAATAGGAAATCGTTATTTGTTGACTATTTTATTTGTCAATATTTGATGTTATCAACATTTAAACTTCAGGTACTTTAAAAATTATTTGTAGAATTAGGCATCATTTTTTTAAACAACTTATTAGGAACTTAGTTCCTTGTTGCTTTACATTTTTTGAGCATAATTTGTTTTTACCTTAATTAATTTAAAATATTTGTGTTTACAAATATCTATGATTATTTGTTCTTGAATTATAATAAAACAACAAAATATATTTTGTTGAATGGTTTTTGCTTAAAAATTCACATTTTACAATTAGTTTCCTCTTATGAAAACTACAGTAATTTGTTTACTTTTGGCACTAGATAAAAAAAAAATTATTAACTACGTTCAATTGCTACCAAAAATTATATTTAAAAATTAAAAAACAAAACACATTATTCTAAAATCAATACATTAAACGATCAGCTCAGAATCTATGATTATTATAGACAATAATAATAGTGTGGAGAAAGGCGCACTTGAAATATATAGCCAATAAGAATAAAAGTTTTGGAATAGTAACATAATTAATAATAATATAATAGATATCGTAATATGATAACTGATTTATATCTATAAGTAATAAGTAATAACTATTAACTATATTATGTAGGTTTTCGTAAAAATGTTTTTAAGAGTACATTGCTTAGTTTGAGTATTTTTTTTTTAGATTAAAAATACTATTATTATAATTTATAATATAAATACGTACCTAACGCTATATAACTAAGAAATAAGATATTTATTGTATTGTTATAATATTGCGTGTGTATTATACAATTAATAATATCGTAATTTTATTTCGTATAATTATATTATCTACTTAAATAATAATATCGAAAGTGTAAACAATTATATAGATAATATATCTACTATCAGCTAGTAGGCACTCGTATAAAAGTTATGATTATCTAATGTGCCTCATATACCATCACTGTATGTTTAAATAACTTTGAGTATATTCTTACTTAGCTATATATAAGAGCTTAAATATTTACTAAAGGTGGGGAATTTTACAGTTATGGAAGCAGATAAAAATTGAACCTCAATGTAGTTAATAAATATTTCAAGTTTGAATTCATGTTTTTATAACAGAAAACTTGTTATATTTTTGTCACCCATACTAAATGAAACTAAAAATATATTAGGTATAAGTCACAAATCAACAATGCTATAAATTAAAATAATAAGAATATTGGTTTATTTTTTTTACTGAAATATAATAATAATTTATCAACTAATAGAAAGTACCTACCTATGTCAATATTATAAAAAAAATTGTAGTATATCTCTGTTTACATTTTTTTTAAATAATTTAGTGTATTGCATTTGTATATTACGTAATAAAAAAAATGTAGGTTTATTGTAATAATATGATTTTTAATAACAAATCGAGATTAAGTATAAACGAATAAAGCAATAATAAACATTTACAACTTTGGATTTATTATAAAAAATTTATCATTTTACCTAATTTCCCATATCGGCTAAATATATATTATATTATATATATATATATATATATTTATATACACATAGTACATATTATATAATATATATAATCATTTTATTGTTTTTGACACTCGCATCGGATAAACACTTGACATAGTTTGGTAATAAAGACTAAAAAAGATTAGGTATAACATGAAAAACTTCGAAAAAAATTTGAAACGCTTTAGTATAATTGTATCTTATCATTTAGAATTATTGTATATATGCATTGACACGATCGTGTTGTACCTATTGTAAAAATATTGCTCTAGTGGCCCATTTACATACTGTTTGATGTTATCGTAAAATATTGGGCGTAGGCATCTACACGACGGAATAACCAAATACATTGTTTTCTTTTAACGGTGCTCATTTTTATTTTCATCAAGGCATGTTATGTACTCAAAGAAGACTGTGTGGATACATGGTATGTAAAATATTTTGTCACGATCATTTGTTTAATATAGTAAAGGTAGTCGATATTGAATCAAATTTCGTTTTCGAATCATGTTTATTTTAATTAGGTACATACTTTGTAATATAATATGAATAATATGATATAGGACCGTTAAATTATCCGATTTTTTGCTGTAATTCAAAAGAATTAAAATTAACTTTTTTTTACAAAATACTAAATGGAATCGTGTTGAAAAATATAATGTATTCGACAATAGTTTAGATTTGTTATCAATCTTTTATAATTATGGTATTGAGATGTTGAATAAATTACAGTAATGATATGTCATTTTCAGCATTCTATGGTTTGTATACTCACACCTATATTATGGTATAATAATTAGAATAGCAATATCATTGTTTAAAAATTGTCCATATCAGAATATTTTTTATTTCTAATCTTAAATTTTTGATTGATTGTTCATTCACAACTTAACAAACGTTTTTCAATTTCTCATATTAATTATATAAGTTGTTAACCCGACACAATAATATAAATATTATAAGTATAGAATAAAATGTATCAATAATCCGATAAAGGTAATAAGAACTTAGGTGTAATAAATCTTGGTTATTGAGTCTCCCTTATACATAGGTATAAATAAGTAGATACTGGGTATATACTATATATAACTATATATAACAAATTATCAGTTCGCCCCAAAGTAAAATACTAAGTATGCCACGTGTGAGAATGATATTAGGCGTATACTAATAATTTATTATTATTTATCGTATTATTGTTTAGTTTAATTGCACCTTTGACTAATAAATTAAACATAATATAATAGATAAATACCAACTAATAAAATACAACACATCTATGTTTTCATAAATTTGTTTGGGTTTGTTGTCTTTCTGAATAAGTATTATATTTGGGTGGCCTTAATTTATCGTTAAATGAAATAAGTTTAGATTTAATTAAAAAGTTAACTTCCTCAACAATATGGTTCATTATTACTATTTTAGAAAATCATGAGAAATTAGAAAATATAAATTAATGACGCTGTTTTTGTTTTAATTTTACTAAAAAAAACTATAGCATTTAGGAAAGAGCAGGGCAAGTTGACTGACTTAAGATTTAAATAATTATCTTACTACAACTAATTAGTTATGAATTAATGTATAGATTATCTTGAATTTTTAGTGATAATTCATAATATACTAAGAGTAAATAGTATTTTTTTTTTATTTCTTAATATTTAGTATTTTATGTTTTAAAAATAATTTATGTAAGTTTGTAAATTTCGTCAACTTGTCCATAAAAATGTATTAGCTTAATTATATAATTTAATATAATCTATGAACAAAGTCAATATGTTACAACAACATTTTTCTAAATATTTATTCTAATATTTAATTTTAATATAATTATAGTTAGACTTATAATTAAAAAAATAAAAGTAATCAATACATTACATAATATTATATATAAATACATATATACGTAAGGTTTAATCTGACATAAAATTGTATAGGGTACTGAGATTTATATTTTATCTTAAACGTTCTATGCAGAGTGATATAAGGTAAGGATTAGGTTATTCATACTAAACCAAAAGAATATTTATTTTTTTTTGATCGAAAACTACTAGTATTTCATTTAATTTAAAATTAATAATATCAATATAATATGAAAATTTATTATATTTTTCTTAGAATTTCATTCTACATTATAGCTTTCTAAACCCCTATAAATGAATATTTTAAAGTATTGTAAGTGAATCGATCATTTACGTCAAACTAAAAAAAAAAAATAAAGTAATAAATACTGCTAAATCTAAATACCTAATTAAATTTCTATATGATAAATTATTATTATTGATTTTGACCAAAGGAGAAATGATTTAGTGTGCAAACGTATACATTTTGAAGAATTAGTTAAAGGGGACGCTTTTTAAGCACAGTTCATGATAGGGGCACTGAGTCCCCTTGTGTCTCGCCACTTTAACTCCTGCATATATAGTAGGAGTCAATCTCAGCCAGACAGTGTCTCTGATTTGACCGCTTCAATATTGCATAACGTCATTATAAATTATAATACATTTATGAATTAATTATACATTTGCTTTGTGCTGCACTGCAGATAATTGCGTGCATAAAATTTATTTATACATACTTAAATATGATTATATGAATTATAGAAGGCTGTGCTTACGTATAATTTGTTATACCTAAGTTTGTCAGTTTTTACAAATATATCATATACAATAGTTGTGTAGATATATTTACGTAATATGTATAGTGAGTTCCACTTAGTGTTATCACTGATTACATTGGTGCAAGTTAATTTGATTCTATTGAACAGATTTTAACTAATAATTTAAATTAAGTATACTATACGTGTATAGTGTATACTTGAAAAATTAAGCACATAATACATACATGACACGTATTAATATTATACTATAGAATAATATTATCATTAATGAAAACAAACTATATATCAATAATTAAAGTCTCTCGGGCGTTGCGTAATTTATATTACACCTTAACTTAAAAATAAATATTTAGAAAACTTTTAAGTATATTTTGATTATTAGTCGATCTGAATTTAATTATTTGACCATAAAAGTGCGGTAATTTCATTCAAAGGAAATTTAACATTTGATTTATAAACCGTGGTTTTTATAGCTAAGCTACTACCAATGTAGTACTCCAGTACACCTTGAAGATTTAAATACCTACATAATTTATTCAATATGCTAAATTTGATTTCCATGTTATTAGTTTTTAATTTTGTTTTTATCAATGGTTTTGCGATTTAGTTATGTTTTTTGTGTCTTTGTTGGTTATAGTATTTTATGAGAATGTTGTTTTTAACTTTAAGAAGGTATGTCCTTTTTTAATATAGTTCATGAATAGTGATTTGTAAAAATTATAATTTCTGAACATATATAAGTGAGTCAATAAGATAAGATAAAATAATAAAGTATTATTGATGATACATGATTGAAAAATAGCAATATTTATAAAGCTTTATTTCAACTTTTTATTGGTAACTTCATTTTCCAAATTGTATTTCATATTTTTATATTTTATAAATGTATTGCTCATATCCAATGATAATTATTATTTATGATTTCAACCTATTTATTGATTTTTAATATTATATTAAAAAAAAAATTAATTTAAGTTAGTAAATTAATTGTTGGTTTCTATAAACGCTCAAGAATTTACTGAGTTAAATATATATATATAATTATTAACTTTAAACTATTTTATTTTTTAATATTAACTTAGTTGAGTTAAAAAAAATATCGCCAACATCCTCAGTCTTGCTAGTTCATAATTATAAAGTAATTATATATTGTTTAATGCGTGGTTTCGGTCTCACATATACAGATTTATCATAACATACTACAAGTACGCCATAAAGTTATGACAACAATAAAATAATATTTCCCTTGAACATAATATGGCGTGCTACACATTTTTAACTACCTATTATGAACATATGTTTTTCAATAAAAAATTCACGAGATGAAAATGACCAACACGATTTCGAAAACATCGTCGGTGCGAGTTGTGTGTATATTATAAACTATTTTAGGAGCGAAAGATATTTGTGAGTATAAAATATAATAACGTATCATAGAAAAACAAAAACTAAAAGCCGTTAGTTTGTGGGAGGGTGGTAGTCTCGGTTTTGGGTGCAAATAGAACGTTAGATATTATTAAGTATACGTATCTATCTCGCAACCCCCGGAAACACGCGACATGGCCGATGACCCGCGAGCTCTTTCTCCGATGGTTCACATAAAACATTTATTTTTTTTTATTTTGTCCTTCGATACACACACGCACATTAGGTACCACTATCATCGTATCATTTCGCGTCGGCCAAAGCGTATCCCGTCCACAATCGACAACGTGCTCTTCAGTTGATACTCAGTCTCAGCCGGCGTTCGACGTGCGTGTAGCGTGCGAGTTTCACTACAATTCGCAACAGCTCTATTATAATATCATCAATAAAATTGTGTTCGTAGGAAAACAATAATAATAATAATAATAATATTACATTATTAAGTTTTAAGTCCGAAACGCGATCTTAGTGCGAAACAGTTGTGATTTTATCGTCGATATACTATATATCTTGATAATATATTATAATATATCTACTACTTGCTATTGTAAAGTGAATAATTTAAAAAAAATTTTTATTTGAATTTAATTTCGCGTATGGTTTTCAGAACTTCAATTTCACCATTTATTTGAAAAAATAATATTATATTACAATTTTTTAACTCAGCGGGCCGACCCTGAAATAAACGTTTGACCGGAGTAGAAAAATAGTGCACGTGCGAGTGATAAATAATCATTTAGATATATACTTTATTTGTTGGCATCGCGATCAAAAGATTCCGGCTAGTTGAGTTATTCTGCCACTCGAAGTCTCGACCGTTTGTATGGTTGGACATTACTATATTTATAATCACTATGGAAACAATATTTTCCTCTTCCGGTCAGTACAACACAAACAGCATGGACACGACCGAATTGCGCGAAAACGATAAAAGTTTTTGGGTAAGACACTAAGCCAAACACGCGCATTATAACGTTCGATATTCTCTTTTAACAAAAAATGAAATAATAATAATTATATATGTATAAGCTAGTATAAATGTCTAATATAAAGGGCGTATGGGGTACCACCATCACTGCGTTTGACTTTTCAATCGACTCGACATGGTTTGCGTATAAGGTCATGTTGTCCTATAGTCCACTTTTGACTTTTAATTATTATTACTATAAAATTATAAGTACAATTATTATTATTTCTCTGATAATTTTATCGGGGAAGATTTCAATATAGGCAATAGTTTAACATTAAGCGGACAATATTAAACGAGTTTTAACACTGAGTGTTTTTTAACGGACAGCCGTTGCAAAATCTGAAATCCGTATACGCCAGCAATGCTATATATTGTAATAATATTAATATTATATTATTATTTATATTACCTTTATACACTTATCATTCATCTAAAAACACTAGCTAAAGGCCTAGGCAATGATTATCATAGCGTTTTAAATGTATTAATTTATAAAATCATTACCGAAGTTCAAAACTGAAACCTCGACAAAAAAGTATTACCTATAAGTTATAACCTTAAAGATAATACCTATTATTAAAATAATTTGAAAATATAATAAAATAATATAATAAAATATAATAAAATATAAAATAATTTATTTTTAAGATTTTATTAATAAATCAGTAAAGCATAGGAAAATATTATAAAAAATAATAATACCTTAATGAAACTATTTGACGCCCTCAAAAATTTGCTACCCTAAATAACTACTTAGAACAACTGCCCATTTAACCTAGAATTAAATGAACACCGTTAATTCTTATTAACATAGATTACAGTAAAAAATCTTTATAACGAAACTCGTTACAACGAAAAACTCTATAAAACGTAAATATAACATTAAAATGGTTGGTTTGATTTATAACCTATTATACCTTTTATACCCTTTCTATATTACAAAAATTCTCAATAACGAAAGAAATTCTTGATCCCATCAAATTCGTTATAGAGAGAGTTTTCACTGTATTTAAAAATTTGTTGTATAACTGAATTTTATAACGATAAGTTTGGTTTTTTTTTTTATAACAGTAATTATTATTTATTTACAAGTTTGGCAATGATTTTGAAGACGAAATCGTGATGTTTAACATCTGTTTCACTTTTGCGTGCCAATAATATAAATTATTATAGGTTTTTTTTACTTAATTTTTTTAGCTAATGCTTATCGAAATTCTTGTTTCATTAGTAATCATGAACTGATGAGACGACAGCGATACTTAAAGGGCTTTAATAGCTACTAGAAAGATAATATATTTTATTATATACTAATAATAATAAAGATCGTATATTGTGCTATTTTAACCCGAACCACGTTTCTAAATTATTGGTATTCAGTTATAGTTATATTTGCTTATATATATTCGTATTCTTAATTTATAAATATCTGACGTACAATACAAAATTATTGTAGATTGTTTCATTTTGTTTGCACGTTATGTATGTATATAATATATATATAGAGAAATATTATTATATTTAATATTTATTTAAAAAGTTAGTTCATTATTAAATCAAACTATTATTTGATTATAGTGACTATCTATTTAAAAACCATAGTGAATCAATAATATTATCAAAAAGATAGTTCGGTTGAATGTTCAAATGTTTTTATTTTTAATATTTAAAATTCCTCAAAAAATATTGCCGGACGGTATGGGAATATTTTTAAATTGTCAACAATATAATGATGTTAACTTGCCTAATCTACAGTTATAAGAGTGAAGTACCTAATTAATGTTAAAAATTATTTAAAAAAATATTTCTACATATTTAATAATTTCCAACCCAGCTATAAATGTAATTATTATTGCTCACGGGCAATTAAGATAATTTAACACGATAGTAAATTTAAATTATCCAAAATTATTGATCATAAAATGTATAAAAGCACTTAGTAGGTAGTTATTTAAATTCGGTATCGAAAATTGTTTATGGCATTATATTATGTACAATAGTAATAGTAATATAGTATATTACATATTTATTGTTAAAATATTGTCCTTGAAAGGTATGAACATTATTCGAATTCTGTCTAAGAGATTTATTTATTTCTATTGTAATTTATTGTATAGTTTAATAGTTATATTATGGTATTATAAATTGTAATAATATAATGTTGTATAGTGTATAAAATCAATTAAATAATTATTTATAAAAAAATTAAAATTATTTACTTAATAATATTATTATTTATTAATTTATATTATGTGCACAGATACGTATAAATATTTATTTTATATAAAAACTAAATATTGATTGAAAAATTAACGCCCTTATAAAAAAAGCGTTATGTTTGTTTTTAAATAATTGACAAAATATCTTAAATAAATATCACCATTAAATATTATCATGAAACCAGTACATGGTAAAGAAGTAATATTGTCAGTAAAATATCGCATAGATAAATAAGTGTCTTCATTATAGAATATGTATAGCTGCTTTATAATTATAATAGTACAATAGATAAATAACTAAAATTTAAGTAGATATAATTAATATTTAATAGTTAGTATAAACGATATTATATAATAATTAAACATTAATATTATAAAAAAAATATGGCAATTCTATAACTGTAGTAGTATAATATAAATTACTGGAATTCAAGTATAATTCATATTTTAATTGTAATTTTTCATTAATTATTTGTAGCTATTTTAGATTTGAAGAAAAGCATTAAATGATTTACAGTGATATGTGTTTTATTCTTTTTAAATTTTACAAATAATACAAGTATAATTTTATAATATTCCCTATAATAAATTATTATATTTGTTATCTATTAAATATTAATTATATTTAAATTTTAGTTTTACATATTATTAAGCTATAACTATATTATTGATATAAAATATTTATACTGATGACATATTTTTGTCAATGCCATATTTTATTGACAAAATTATTTTTTTGTGGTTTATTGGTTTGTTGATATTTTGTTGATATACATCTTTGTTTTTGAGTGTTTTTCTTTCTTGGATTTAAAGAATCTACAGAAGCACAGAAAAATAAAATAGGCATTCGAATGATATTTGCATTATACTTCGTATTTCTTCCTTCACTATACCAATTCTCAATTGAATAATTTTCAATTTATGAAAATGCATTCTTCTAATGGATGTAAATTCGATCACACTATTAAATAATATGATGATTGGTATTTGAATGCCGCAAACTTGGCAAACCAATGTCAGTGTTCTTTATTATAATTTGTAGCTCATGTAAAGTGTGGATAATGTGCTTACTGTCGAACATTTTTTTGTAATGTTCGATTAGTTTTTATTTCGATATCGTTATTATAAAAGTATTAAAATTTAAAAATATTAAAAATAAATATTTCTTGTGGTAATATAAAAAAATATGTTGAGCATAATATTTAGCAACATCGGCTTATCTTCTTGAGGTTGGATTGATTAATACATTTAAATAATTGATATTGTGTTAAAATATTTTTTGTTATTATCATTAAATTATTTGTTTAAAGTAAGATTACTCATGTAATAGATAATAATAATTTTTTCAATTTTTAATCCTTAACTATTAAAATTGTAAATTTTAAAAATGTTCAACTGAAAAAAGAATTGCAAATATTTGTGATTTTAAGATAATTATATATTTATATATTTTTAGTTTTTATTTTATATATGTCGATAAAAAATTATTCACTCGGTCATAATTTTTTAAAATTGTATACACAATCCCACATAAGTTGTTTTTACATTTACAGGTATATATAAACACAGTTTATTTTTATAACCATTTGAAGTTCAAATTTCAATAAAATTTCTTAAAATTAATCCAACATTTTTAGGTAGTTTTCGTTATTTCCAAATTTTTTTTTGGTTTTCCCAATTGTTAAGAAAACTAATAACGATTTTTTATTTTTAACTTTGAATTATCAATTAGATTTTTTTTATAAGAAAATAGATTGTGAATGATAAGTTGAATATAGGATACCGTCGTTGTAGAATTAATACATTCATCACTCCGGTCAGATTCTAAAATTATATATAAAGCGCGTATAAACAGTGTAAGATTAATAATAAAAATTATATAGAAGTTTCTCGTAAACAATATCATATTAAGCAAAGCCGAGAAAGTTATTAAACAATGTAATTTAGATTAAATTGGTCTGTACTTTTATGTACCTATAAATTGTTTTTTTACCTACGGTAGTTTCTGTGAACAGTTGAAAAGTGTTTCACAATGTCATTATAAAAACAAAAAGTTATAAAGTCATTAATAATAAAGATATTAAATACCACAGCAATGTGAATATTTTAATTTTGCGTCCTTTATCTTAAATATTGATTATTTGTACAACTATTATCCAGATATGCTATAAGTTCGGTCTCATCCCCTTTCGTTAGTAAAAGAGTTAAGACTAATATGTGTTCCTTGTGATCCTTACAGTGGTTGTTGGATGGACGTTATTTATGCTTCTTCTCTGCTCTATAAATTATTATATTCGATCGGCCGCTGAACCCAGTGAATGTGCGACACATTGCAAATTTTTATTATATATTTGTTTATAAAATATATTTTAATATTTTTCGTTTTTTTTCCGTTAAATAATTAATAATATAATTTCAGGTATTATATTATATTTTAAGCCATATATAGATTTAGGTAAAACTATAGAGTATAGGACATAGGTACATTAAATTTACTATTATTTAGATTTTGTTTCAAAAATGAAATGCAAAATCAATTTTTGTCTGATTTTGACATGCTACGACTACATGCGTATGTAATAGAAAATAATATAATATCACATTGAGTAATATTGTTTTCGACCGGTTTGAGGAAAACGAAAGTAATTTTTTACGCAAACAGAATCCACAGTAATCCGCGTAGGTAATTTATAATGGCAATGCAATTTATTGTTGACTCATTAATATTTAATATTATAATGATATTTGAAAATTTTATCGGACCGGTCCCGCACCGAGTATGAAATCCATAGTAATAATGTAATTATATACGTGCCGGTTTTTACTTTACAAACAAGACGAGTGCGAATTATCGTACGTCGATGACTTCAGTACATATCACACCTACTTAATATTATGTTATTTAGTTATTAGTGTTATAACGATGTTTTGTGTCGACCGTATGAATAAACGTTATAACTTATAATGCGTGGTTACTTTATACTATATATTATACTCGTATGGTACCTACTATTATTAATATTGACGTTTAAAAATCTTAATTTACCTACACGCAGCCAAATGACACTCACTGACAGATCATCAGTGTTAATTAATAATAAATATAAAGTATAAACAATAATAGTTTTATAAACTTTCTACACGCATTAAGATAACGTTTGATTAGTATTATGAAATCACATTTTGTTATGACTATTATGTATGAAATTAAAATATGTAAAACATGATATTTTGTGAACAGCGTTTTTTAATTGTGAAAACTCCTCAGTGATGTTGCATTTATATTCGTGAAAACCCGCAAATTAATATGTTGTCATGATACCTATAAGATATAAATAATACCACCGACCAGGATAGAGTAAGTTTCTTTATAAGATGTAACTGGTTACAAATTACATAATAAAACCATGTGCATATTATTTAAAAAACAATTGAGAAATCTGTAATTGGTTAATCACAATATTACAACTTAGAGTTAAATGTCAGGTCTTAAGCTACTATAAAGTATTTTTAGATTAAATTCTACAGTAAAAATTGTACACTACTATATATTTGTTTATATAGCTATAAGTGAAATCGTATCGTTTAAAATTAAAACAGTTTGTGAAAACAATGTATTACATAAATTATAAAACTATAAGCTTTTGTTTATATAGAGGATGAAAATCAGTTTATCAAACTTTTATTTTTAACATTCACTGGAAAAATATACAATTTTTAAATTCAGTTACAATAAAAATCATATAAGCGAAGAAAAACAATAATATAGAGCATGTAAACTCGAAATGAGTACCCAGCAATAATATTAAGATTTATCAAACTTAAACAATCAATTATTAGTCAGATAATTATGTAATAATTTAAATATAATAGAATTCATGATCTTCAATATAACTCTACCTACATGTTCTACATGATCAAATAACTTAATTGATTATTTTTAATCTTTTTCAGATTTTTATATTCCTGTGATATTGTAACTAGTTATTTTCTTAAAATATTTTGTGCTGTAACATACTAATGTGTATGACCTAAACAATTTTGAAATATTTAAATATGCAGTAATCTTTAAAAATATCTTCAAAGCACGCAAAATAAAAATATTATATTTTTATTCTCCTATGAGTATTTTCCTAAAAGATTCATAAGCTATATATTTTGGACTTGCCAAAAAAATTAAAAATGCTACAACATTCTAATTTAAGTTATAACTAACAAACTTATGGTACCAAATTTGATTTATATAATATGTATATTGGATTATATTATATTATATTCATCAGATAATATATTTTTACTATAGGATATTCATAAAATATTTAATTATACAAGATTTAATATTTAAAATATATTTTCATTTTGGTTAGGCTCCAACGAACACAAATATTGTCATATAAGTACATATTTTATTAAATAATAATATATTATGTACCTACCTACCTATATATATATATATTGTTTTGTGGATACAAAACTCAAAGTTCAAATAACTACATGGCAATGAAAAGTAATATAAATATATATATGTCACACTATAACAATATGTGACTTTATAATATATAAACTATACACACACACACACACACATATATATATATAACCTCGTACAGACAAGTACACTATAAATATTATTTGAAACATATATTTAAGCAGTTAAAATTAACACAGTTGGTTATCAAAAAACCATCGAGTACAGTCGTTATCCATAGTATCCCCGCTTTGTGCCTACACATCATATGGCATATACAATAACTGTACAATAGAAAAAACTATATATACCCCGGAAAAGTGCTTTAGTCATCTATGTTCCAACATTTTTCTTTCTTGATTTTCAATAATCATATGCGACCAAGTAGAATTTTACACTCTTTATTTAGTGGTGAAAACGGAAATAGTTACTCAATTTTATCCAATTTAAACGACAATGATGATAATATGAGGTCAGCCACACCGAGAGACGAAAAAGATGAAAAACCAATTGAGGTTAGTCTTTAAAATCCATAACTCATTATCTACAAAAATATAATTATTGAAGAATTTTTTATATCATTCAGACCAAAAATGCACTAAAATTAAGCATGTTATAATTTTTGATAATAGATCGCTTATTAATAGATTTGTTAATTAGAAATTGAGTATCAAACTTAAAACTGCCATCAGACAAAAAACGTGTGTCCAATGTGTCCATACTTTAATAGTTAGTTACTTACTTACTTGGCCCTAACATATTTAGAATTCAATATAATTTCAGTTTACTGTACAGTAGTAAAACCGTTCTAATTTCCCTATTTATAACTATATATAAGTACTTATCGTTATAGTTCGACTATCTAATTCATCAAATAAAAAAAAAATGTATATAGACTTTTACATTGTGTCGTTCTAGTTGAACCTATAGGAAGCTTTTTAAATGGTATTCCTAATGCACAAATCAACAACGTCTTACATATATAAAATATTCTATTATTTCCTGCATGGAAACATTTGCATGTTGTATTAAATGTTGACCACAATTTCAGTTAATGTGTAAAGATTAAAGTTACTTTTTCGAAATGTGTTCACTGTGGCAAAAGTTACCTAGTTATCTACTGAGAGTGTACTAGTGTACTGGTGTACAAAGAAATATCAAAACTCAAAATACCAAATCACTTCACACCAAGCAAGTCATTTTACCATGAATTTAATGAATCATAAATTTCCGTAATCAAGATTCCGGTAAAATATTTTAGTGAAAATTAAAATAAATATTAGATTGCTACCGCATTGCTCAAAATTCAAATAATACATTAATTAAAGAAAAACCAAACTTGAATATCTTAAACATAAACATGTAAGTACATGTAGCTACGTATCAAATACCTAGCAGAAGAATGACCGAAAATTTCACTGATACTGCATTGGCATGTTCAAACATTACGCACCATTATATTTAAATATTTAATTTGCACTACCACACTTCATATTATTATGAATTTAACAAAAATATATGTGGTGACTATTGATTTAGTTAACTGTTTAAACTTAATAGTAATTGTATAATTATTACTTGATATAAAAATATAACTACTAGTACCTAGTTAATTATAACTAACTAATAACAGTTATTTTTATAATTCTAAATTATTTTTATTTGATATAAGTGCTATTTGGTATACCATAATGTAGTAAATAATTACAATTATTACCAAAAATACCATGTTACAGTAATAAAAATTAATGCTAAAAAATAATTACAAACATAATTTGTAAAATAAAGTTAATGGATAATTTAATCCGGTATTAGAAAGATTTTTCACCGAAAATGCCGTATATACATTAACACCGTTGATACCAGTTGTAAACATAATAAATACCGGATACCGACGGTATTAACATTTTAAATACCGCCAGCCCTAACACAAATATTAATAATATTTGTGTACCACACACAGTATTATAACTATAACACCCTTCAGTTATAACAGTTAACCTATTTATATTATAAATATTATGTTTACAGCATTCCTATTTTTATTATATACTTTTAGTAAATTATTTTGCAAAATATTTTAATAGTAATATTGTAACGACACGTAAATTAATTATTATTGCAGCACGTGTTGTTACTTTTTTAATAACTTTTGCTATGTTTTGCCTCACATGTGAAGGAAATTTTCAAAGATGCCTTTTTTACACGATAATTATTATTATACAAAAATATATATTATATATAATTGAGTATAGTGCGTCAGTGCATTTTGTTCTCATAGTTTTTTTACTTTTTTTAACAACATACTTTTTCTTATTTCAAAGCAGAATATTTTTCGAAGTATTTACATTGTTATGTAAAAATCGAATTTTGGCCGAGTATTTTATGAGTTATAACTTATAAGTACATATTTATAATTAATTGCTGAGCGGAGTGGAGTAATATAAGGGCACCCTGTCAAAAGTTGGACCAATACTCCGCTCATCTAAACTTAAATATTTATCTAATAAATAATGATTTACTCGTCCAAAATTTAATTTTTGCGTATCATATTATACTAAAAAAATACCATGCGTAGGATTATGATTATTGCGTTCACCACTTTAATTCGAATAACATTATGAGTATAACCGGCTACACCATTTATAATAATATGTACATATTGATTGCATATTGGCAATATGTGTACACTATACATCCGTTCAATTGATTATATCAAGGTATCTCATTTTTATTATGATTCGTACGGATAAACAGTAATATGTACATCTGTTCCAAGGATTTTTATGATAATTACATACGTAATAAAATACAATACTGTGGCGTAATCGATTTAAGAATAATTTGTAAATATTTTTTTAAGAAAGTTTATAGATACGTATTATTATATTTTATTATATTAAACATTTATGTAAAGAGGTAATAATATTATTCGAACTGTAATGTAGTATAGAGTTGTAGACAGACATCATATGCGTTGTTAATGGAAATAATATTGTAACATAGAGACAGCTATATATGCTATACAAGTCAAAATACAATTTTTTTAAAAGCTGTGTTTTTGTAAAAATTAATTTATTATCTCAGAATTATGATGGAAGGAGAGTTCTGGCCCCTTCCCAACTCCTCCTCATGAATACGACACTGACTTAGATCCTTCTAAACTATATGTTAAATATGTATATGCAAATAATTTTATTTAAGTCGAAGTTAATAAGGTTTAATGATTTAGTAAGTCCTCTTCAAACTAAAATGCTATATTGGAAAACAGCATGATATATATCTGATGATAAATATTTATTTTGAACAATGTTAATAGGAAAAATATCTTTAAGTTTACGGAAGTTGAATACTGCTGTTCTTAGATGCATAACTGTATACATTATCTATAAGTATGTAAATTCCATCTTAAGTTTTCGTTGAAAGCTAACCTAATATATACGTCACGTTAATTATGTACGTTTATTTTATTATATATTTTTAGATTGTTGACTTGATTAGTTAAATATAAGTGCCATAACAGTGTGTTATAATATGCTACTATTTAAATCATTTATAGCTAGTTAAAGAGGTGTGAAGTGCTGGTGATATATCAAAGAAAATTATACACACGATAATAAACGTAATATTATATTACAATATATGTCATATACTATAAATAATAAATATATATAATATTATCACATGTACACAATTAATAATAATTATAATAGGTAAGTGATAACAGTTATTATAATAAACTTTGAGTAAAAAATGGCTTTGGTCATGCAACACATTGTGTCGGACTTAAAAAGTTAAAAGTCTTTTAAAAAAAGTTTTTTTCAAATTAATTTACCAGTAGATACAAGGTCGACTTTCACTCTACTTACCTATGTAATATTTTATTTTCTATACGCCGATTATGGTTTTGTAAATGTTAATAATATGATTTGACGCCATGGCTATTGATTTTAAGTGGGCATTACAACGAGTATACGAGTACTCATCTATATAATATTGTAATGTGTGGATTATTAATAACAATACCTTACCGAATTACCGTATAGTTAAATATAAGTTGCAACCATACTCAATACTAATTAGTTATAAATAATTGATAAAAATATATTTTAATGAATAGGTTGTATGTAATATTATTTACCAAGTTACAAAAAAATGGTACAATGGACAAGGTTACCCGCCTATAGAAACTTTCTACCAGTTAGTTTATTTTGAGAAAAAAAAACTTTTATTCAATTGAATTTAAACTAGTTAAATAAAACAAAAATAAAACTTGCCCAGTCTTGTCCAAAATGATAAATTACATTTTATGTTCAAAATAAAGTCGATTTGACATTTGTAATTTTTTTATTTAATTTATTGAAAATTGGATGATGAAAATAAACTAGCTAGCTAGTATCTATAATAAATACGTATATGTGTGTAATGATACAGTGTTTTATGTGGTGTAACATGAACATTTTTATTCAGTAATTAAAATTATTAAAATAACTTAAAAAGTTTAGTCTATCTAAATATGGTGTTGGAAATACGTGGCACCGTTTGAAAAAAATAGTTTAAAATGTAAAACTGTCAAATAAATATACGTATTTCAGACTTCAGTATTACGTAGATCGTCTCGAAAACCTCATTTCAAACCGATGTTATTTGACAGAAATATTTAATTTAAAAGGAATTACGCGCTTTTTATTTTTCTTATGTATAAAAATTTCGTGTCACAGTGTTTGTCCGGAATGAACTTCGAAATTACTGGACCGATTTTGATGAATTTTTTTACATTGTGTGTATTTTGGTCCAACTTAAAAGATATGATAGTTTTTGTCTCAAATTTTTTAATATATTTATTAACTTTTTAATAAATTTACATACTTATAAATAATTGCATGGTGTATTTCGGGTATTCCCGTGACCGACCGCGATAGTAGGTTTCCAGCTACCTGCAACCTGAAGCATTGATTAAATATATATAAATATTTATATATATTTATATATATTTAATCAATAGTAAAAATGATACCAGTCCAAAAAATAAGATGGTATTTTTTTAAAGAGTACTTATAACTTATAACTTATAATTTTTATATACCTACATCTTTAATATCTTATAAAATAAATGGTACAATAAAATTGTAAAATTTATATGTAGTGATGCGGAGGGCGAAACCCTCCGAGGGCCTGTTCTATGTTTATAATTTAAGCCCCCTCCCCTTCTAACAAGGCAAATTTACGGCTATGCATATACATATACATGTCCTCGGTGCATTCCGAAACTACTCAACCGATTTTGATGAAATTATGATCAATGTGTGTAATCTTATCTCCGTCATAAGATAGGATAGTTCTTATCCCGGTTAATGACCACAATATATTACCTCTTTATTATGTTTAGGGCTGTGCAATTATTTAATGGATTATTCGAATAATTTATTATTTTTAACAAATAATACATAATCGGTTAATCGATTGAAAAAGTGCAACTCTAGGCGGGACAGTTATGTGAAATTGATATGTCAGCGATATCATCTATATACTAAATCAGAAAACCAAAAATAGTTTTTATCCTTTCGCTAAATGTTAGCATTGTTAGTATTATAGCTGGCAATCAAACTTAACCTGTACGGGCGACGAAGTGCACGGGGACAGCTAGTATATTATATACGAGTATTATACCACGTCTTACCTTTTATTCAACTGTCATAAAAGATAAAAGTAAAATGTATACACTAATCACAATCAGTCAAAAACGCCAGCTAATTTTTACCTTCTATTTCCATAGTCATAAACCTACATATTATAAAAAATTAGTGATTTTATGTTAGTATTAAAACTTATCTTTACGCACAGTAGTGTAAATTGGTTTATTAAACATTAAACATTCACCATCATATCAGATAACTGGTGCATAGTGATGTAGAACTATCGTTCTGCACCGCTAGATAATCTAAAATATGTCCAACTTATAAATTTAAGGCGGTCTATAGCTGTGTTTTTGACATGAGTATAATTATATAATTAATTACAGACTGTTATTAAATAATGATAATTTTATGAACACACACATATATATATATATATATATATATATTATATATACTAAATCATTGCGTGTTTGATACAGTGAAGAACAACACTACCTATTAGTTTAAAATGAGAATTTTACTAATATTTTTCTTGAAAGTTTAATTTATAGACAAGTAAAATATAAAATGATTTTATCTTATTGTATGAAAAATTGGTTTTGAGTGTATTATTAGTTCTAAGACATTTTAGTTATGTTTACATCCCCCTGTGCCATCACAAATTAAATAAAATGTAAGTTAGTGTTTACGCATAATATGAACATTATTATTCAATAATAATACATAATATACTTGTAATATAGGTATGTATTCAATTATTGAAAATGTGTGGTGGTCGGTCATATTGGTATACAGCCGAAAACGTTTTAACGTATATGTACTACAGTCTACAAAGTTAGTTTTTAGTTACCTAACGGTTGATTATAATTATATCCCACAAATATTTTATAAATGTGTATGCGTATGCGTAAGGTGATCTGATCTATATTATATGAAAATTCAATTGTAAGGTAACCGTTAAGGTACAGAACACGGTATGTATGGTATGTAATATGGTGTCGGACTTATCTCAAAATGATCAAATATGTAATGATATAATGATACGAATTAAAATTGAATGACGCGTATAATAAATATTATTTTAATGTTTGGGAATTCTAATAATAATATCGTTGCAAATTTTCAGTGTTTTTTAAACAACATATAAAAGTAAAAAAAAAAAACAGTGAAATATATTGAGTGTATTGAAATTATTCTGCGTTGCCGTTTTTTTCGTTAGGCAAATAATATGACTGTTATTTTTTCATTATTATTGTTTTTCATGCAATACCTAGATACACAATCTATTATTACTTTTAAATTATCTACATGTCACAAATAACAGCAATTTAAATATAATAATATTATTCCCATAATTTTTTTTCTGACAGCTATCTAAACTTAGTGCTAGGTATGCAAATTTTTAACATTATATGCGAAATAAAAGATAGCAAATAATAAATAGATAAATATGACACTTATTTTAATAAATTGATAATATCAATTATTGATAATGTTATAATAGTAGTGTTAAATTAAAATAATACAAAAAAGATTAGAATAATCAGAGTATTTTTTTTTATACAGCATATTGTTATTATTAATTGCTATACAATTATATCTAAGGCTAAAATGTATATGTTTAAATATGTGCAAAAAAAAAATTATGTTCATAAATATGTTTTCATATAAGTATTGGTCGCCGATAACACAAGTATAGTTAATAGCATTTTTGTATCAGTTTTAACTTTACTAGATAATTCTTCAACGAATTTAACACTACTGTATAACGATTGGTAAATTAACTCAAGAACAACTTTACTATATAGCCAAATGCCTCTAGGGATAACATTTTATCTTTTAATCGATCGTATCAGCTTATAAATATTTTATTTACTACAAATAAAACAATAATGACTGATCTTCGTTAGATAAATACAATATTCTATATAAGTTTTTTTTAAATGAACATTGAAAAAAAATTAATTTGCTACTATACACATTTTGATTATTTTATGTGAAAAAATTTATTCTATTCAGTTCACTATATGAGATAAATCGTAGACATAAGGGACTAAAGAAAAATAATATGCTAATGCATAGAAATTTTATTTCTATTATATCAATGCAATATGAATACTGCCGTCGAATGGAAATTATTGATGTGATGGCAATCTTTTTTTATAGCAATAATTAAATAAATATCAAAAATATTTAGGCAGGGTTGAATATTTTTTTATTAGTGTTTGATGTTAAAATATTAATAAAGCTCGATAAAATCATGAACATTTGGTTATTATTTTATAGGTAAAATTAATAAACTTTCAATTTTTTACTAATAAGGCTTGCAAATTAAATACAGAGTTTCTCATAAGTAAGTCTTGTTGAAATCCGAGTATCTTAAAAATATATAAGAACAATTTTTTTACAAATATTCGATGTTCAAATTTAGGCATTAAGGCTGAGATTGTTTTAAAGACCTGAGGTCTCTAAAAGGACCTCTTATGTCTTGGATTTTCTAACTTTGAAGAGTAATAAATTGTTGGAAATACTTGTGAGTTTTGATTTGATTTAAATGAATCTATGGGCCAATAGATCTTGTATTCTATTTATATGTAATTATTGATATGCATGTTCAATAACAATGTTTATTTTTGCATTCTTCGTCGATGTGAAATCTATACCACGGCGTTGTTAAAGATTCGAAATATCCGCCATTATATTATATTATTATAATATTGTACCGTTTACATTCATAATATAGGAACCCATTATTATTGTATTCCGTTATGCGTGCGGCCAACATTCGTTCATTCGTTCCGTTGTCCTAAATACACGTGTAATGGATAGGTATATACAGATAGGTACATTTGTCGTGATCATAATATATATTATATATAATATAGCTATTGTGCAAATGTGCTCGTTCTCAGTGATTGGATCGTTATTTTTTTTAAACATTATTGTATGCTTCGCTGGTAACAGTGTAATAATACTTAGATTTGTATCAAAAACCTGTTGCGTGGGTCGATCTTGTCCGATCGAAACTCTATGTCACAAACTCAGGATTTCTAGCGGTCACACGTGCATAACGTTTTTTTTTTTTTATAGATATTGTTGTAGTAGTGGCAGTAGGTGCAGGGCTTATATAATGAATAATGATAAAAAAAAAAAAAAAAAAAACTAGAGCTATATAATACGTATATTATTAAAATAATTTGCATCTGAATTGTATTTAAAACAAAAATCATAATACATGGCACATGGGATTATAATATGTTTGATGACAATTCATCATTTAGATCCGACGGTTCATTGATTTCCGGGATTATGGGAAATGTTAAGATAAATAAGACAATAATGACATTATATGGTTCTACATTCGCATCTATATAAAACTTAAAAGTGTTGTACTACGATAAATTTTTAATTATTGATATAATTTTTATTTTTCGATGTCGATATCGGTTTGAAATAAGTACGCCAACTACACAAAAAAATATTATGTATATATGAAAATAATTAATTATTCAAGTGTATTAAATGCAAATTATAAAAATACGGTATATATTAAGTGTTTAATTGTACCGTATATTATTATTAAAATCCAATATAATCTTATCAAAATTATAAATATGAATTAGATTTAGTTAACGTATTTTCTTCATCTATAAGCATTTTTTTCTGTAATATAAACTAAATTCAATTATAAAAAAAAAAATTTCATCAATCCTTTTTATAATTAATTAACGTGTTCAATTTTACATGATTATTTAGATGGAGTTTATATGCAATTTGATATTTAAGTGTTAGAGAGATATTTGCGAGTTTGTTCTTGAATATTGCCAAAAACGCAATTTGAGGTTAGATATATTTATATTATAACTTCAGATCATTTACAGTATTTACATTTTTTAACAAAATACATGAATTATTTATTATATTATGGCTATAATAGTAAATACTGAAATATAAGTAAAACATTTTAAATAATACCAATTTTTTTTTTTAAACTATAAAATATAAATGTTCTATAGAATTATAATTTATAGTTAGTTAAAATATTTTTAGGAACCTGGATCTTTGCTCACTCTTAGAAAGAGCTTATCTATTTCTACCTATATAAGACGAAAAATTGTATAACTAGTTTTTCAAAATCACAAATTATTGTTTTAAATTACTGTCGAAAACAATAATATCACACAAAACAATTTTGCACATCATGAATCAATTATACATTTTTCATTTCATATCGCACTGTATAATAATCTCATAAGAGAATACAACGTTATGCTTTGACGTTGTCCATCGCGATCACAAATTCCTAGTATACAACGTAAAAAAAAATTATCTCAAAAATATTATTTGATGATTTAGTAGCGATTATCATATAATATGACGTACGTACATATTAGTTGGGTCCCTGGTTTTAAAGTTACACTAATTGGGCCCCATGTTAAAAATCATATTATACTAGTTGCATCCCAGAAATAATCTTTTTTTCCGTTTTAACAAACTTAGAACTGTCTAGAACTTATCATCCAATTATAATAGGCAGGGGTGTACTGCGTACTGCAAGAGTAATAGCCATAGAGATTTAATTATAAAATGGCCATTTATTAATATGATAATAATATCCAAAAAAATATTGGATGCAAGTACATTGGGAAAAAATGAAATACATTTAAAACGATTATTAAAATAGGTAAAATATTATTTTATGCATTAAATTGTTTTAAAAATATTATTTTTTTTTTATTAAAATAAATATAGGTAAGTATAATTTTCACTAAGTATGGCAAAGTTATTAATTATATCATTTTATCGATTTCATACCTAAATAATTTATAGGTATAGTTAAATTTAATTTTCGCTATTTACAACCGTTCGTCGTCTGATTGAATACATAATTTGTTTATATAATAAAATATTAATAATTCTATTGAAGTGTATAACAAACAGATTTAACGAATCGTAGTAATTATTTTTTATTTAGCGATTCGAATACGTAATTTTTTTTGTACACAATTTAGAACTATAATTATTTTTAGACCTAACTAACGGATGCCGTCGAAATATGACGTATTCATTCGACGAATTGATGATGGTAAGAAAAAACAATACAGCATAAAAGTGTTGCGCATTATTAATACTATCGTTGCGAAAATTCAATTAGGTCCTGTAGGATCGCATTGATGATGATATATTTAAAAGAAAAAAGCTAGAAGATAAGGCTTACTGTTCTCTGCCATTCCCAAGTGACATAGACAATTCGCGAATTTTTTTCGCTTACACACACATCACGTGGCGCTTACCCACCGAAAGAAAACGGCGGCGTTATATTATATTATACGTGTACTCGGGGAGACGTATGGTGGCTGAGTCACATTTTGCTAGGAAAAAAAAAGTTTACATAATATAAATAAATAATACAATAAACTAGCGCGAACACTCGAGCGGATGTCAGCAGTCTTAGTACACGTACACAGTACGCACACGTATTATATATTATGTACGTATTCGAATACCTTAGAAACACTTTGTTTTCAGCCCTGCCATCAGGTATTGAATTCTTCATTTATAAATAATGCCTGTAAATCAAATTCTGTCATTCTTTACGGGAAATACATACATATACGTTATACATAAAATACAAATGCATATTGCATAAATTTATTAATACATACATACGTCAAACATACAAGGCCAGAAAAGTTAATAATAGAAAAAATGTTTTATCGATATAAATTGTTTTAAATTAATAGTTAACTTAATCTTTTCTAAATATTTAGAGTTTATAGAAATCAACAAATTTAAGTTAATTTTTAGTTTTTATTAATATTATCTATAAATATACCCAATAGGCAGTTGAAATGGTATAAATAATAAACATCATTGGACGTAGGCATTTAGTATTTTACATTATTACAATATGCATAACACTTTCTTATATTAAATGTGTATATTGTTTTGAAAACCGTGGATTTTAAATTTCGATGAACATTTGTTTTAAATTAAACAGCCTAGAAGTGTATGCTGGGCGGTGCAAAGAGATTAGATTATTGAGATTCTATATTTTTAAAATGTACAAGTCACTCTTGTACCGCCAAACCCATTTTCAAAATTCATCCTAACAATTTAAATTTGGTGTTCACAAACTTTTTTGGCCATAATTTTGCGTATGTAACCTATAGACAAACTTCATAATTTTGGTTGTCTTTCATTTTGCTGACTATTTATTTTTAAGAAAATAAAATAATAATAGAATTTTGTAACAGGCGGATATGTCAAATATTTATCACGTACTCATACATAAAAAAAGTGGGGACAAATTTTGTGCACTTAAGCAAAAACCAAAAACTGTGAATGTGCCGGTGAAATGGTGCTAACATTAAAACTGTTGACTTAACGATAATTGGTGACCCATGAACCGGTCAAAATTACGTGTATAATTTAATTCATTTCAATTAATTGGTCATAGGCGGAAAATTAAACATGACGTGCGATCGAATGCAAATATTGTCGGATTTTATCCAGTTGGATTACATGGTGTGAATGGTTTAATCTAGAATAGGGAATTGTTTATTTAATTTTAAGCGCACGACCCAGACAGTGTATATTATTTATGGTTTTGTTAATGTTTTTAATTATTCCTTCTACTCGCCAGCCACCGCCATCGCCACCACGTTCATTTATCACTAAATAGAGAAATTGAAAAATCATTTAAGTTTTAAGAATATTATACTGTTAATTATTCAAGTAAAATATAAATAAAATATCGATGAAAAGTTCTCAACTTTTTTTTATTAATATTGTCATATATTATATTATTGTCGTATACTTCTTACAAATTTGCAATTAAAATTTTTTTCAGGAAAAATGTGTATGGAACGTAAAGAACAGGCCTTTGGTATTTCTATTGATTTTACTATTGGTCGTCTCAGTAATAGGAGCATTGATTTACTTCACCACAGACATATTCAATAAGCCTCAAGCAATACAATACGAACCATTAAAGTTTCAACAACTTCTTAGCGGCAGCTACGAACCTAATCTTTTCAACGGGACATGGGTTCAAGGTGAATAGTTATAAATCATTATATTAAATGCGTAAGCATATTATTATATAGAACGGTGTGATGCTTTGCCAACAAACGGGGTCTAGGACAAAGCAGGCCGAGTAATATCGGCGCGGAGTTTTAAATGTTCAAATTTTCCGCCTTTTCATGACAGGTTTGCGCGGCATGGATGGTTATGCTTGCTATGCTATGCTATTTATTAGAGTTTAGATATCCATATATAAATATTAAATATAGTATTTGGTTATTGGATATTCTATTTTCTTATCCATTACCACCATCAAAGAAATATCGAATACTGTAGTTCATATTTTTTGGTACAACCCAAAAATAAATTTATATATTTTCTACTTCAAAGTGGTCCATGACCCAGAAAAGGTTAAGAACCTATGCTTTAGGTAAAGCAGCTAAGATAATTTAATAAGACATAAAACAGTTAGTTGATTTATATAATATTTATATTTCCTTTAATTTTGTCGGTTAATTTGTATGTTAATATTATGAAATTCCGTCTATATAATATATTATATTAGGTATACTATGGATGGTTTCTTAGCTTAAAACTTCTCACTGCGACTGCTCTAACCTAATTCATTACTTGTGCTTATTGTTAAAATTGTTTACAATTGTATAATACATCATGCGTACATTACAATTAAAAAAATAACATTAAATATTTACATTAAAATGCAATTTTGATTACATACAACTTGTATTTAACTGAATACAGGTGACGAAATATTGATGAAAGATGACAAAGGAGATATTGTACTGTTTAATGTGAAGAATTTAAACACGACAGTTATAGCAAACGCTTCCACAAAAGTTGGTATTTTCAAATATTTTATCACATTTTATTCTATAATTAAAAATAATTCTTTAATTTATGAATTATTAAAAATTGGTTTTTTTTTTAAATTTTATTTTTTAGAATGTCAAAAACAGTTTTCAATACGATCTTTCTGCCGACAAGCAATTCTTGCTTTTAGCTTATCACTACAAAAAAGTACGCTACTGTAAATTATCACTGTAATTTAACCTAGCCGATTCAATGTAAAATGTTTAACATTATTATGTGTTTTATTATTGCACAGGTATTCAGGCATTCGTTTACTGCTTTTTATGATATAATTAACGTTAAAACAGGGTAAGTATCTGTACTTGATTACATAATATTCTGCTAAATTTTTTTTTATATTATGATATATATATATATATAATATTATATTATATTAGACATCTATAACTACAGTGTCCCGTGAGGATTTACCCATTGCATATAGGTATCCTGAAATAATAAAGTTATCATGATTTATTTATTTTTTTTTTGTGAGACAGGAGCAAAGATTACAGTCTACAAGTATTTCATATTTTAATTTAATTCAATGTTTTGGTAAAAAAATTTAAAAAAAAATCGAAAATAGCTATTTTGTAAATTTTATTTTTCTGAAAATATTGACGTTTTAAAATTTTATTTTCATTAATCTCATAGTTTTTAATATTTTTTCTAGTTTAGATTTTTTAATACCATTATGTGCTAGTGTTATCAAATATGTGGCCCGGGGGCTCGTACTTTTATAATAATAATACAAAAATATTCTTAAAACTAAACATTTTTTTAAAAATCACGATGCTAATGAAAACAAAATGTTAAAATGTCAAAATGCACGAAGAAATAAACTACAAAATGCCTATTTTCTATTTTTTTGAAAATAATTAAATAAAAACAACATTTTTAAAACTTTTTTACCAAAACATTAAATTAAATTAAAATATAAAATACATGTAGTACTTAATTGTAACCCGTGTCCTTGTGAGTCTATAAAAAAAAACATAATAATGATATCTTCATTGTTTTAGAAAAATAGATATCGCAGTGGGTAAATCCTCAGGGGCCACCCTAATATATATATAGTATATACTATCAATTCAAATATTCGATGTTGATAGTCGTTTATGTTTATTAAATGTCTAAAATTAATTTGTATTTTCTATGGCTAAATAAATAATATATTATCCATAGCAATGCTGTGTCCTCCCTTTAAATCTTTTTTTTTGGCCGTAGTTTACAGAAATTCCTTATAAGTTGTATTCATGTATCATTAATATATTTGTATCATTCAAAGTAAATTTATGATAAATTATTCGTAATTTTTATTTATAAATGTCAAGTATTAATGATGAAGTATTAAACATTCATTTAAATTAAATTTTTATTAGACTTAAATTTCATCGTTACCAATCTTAAATATTTATTTATAAATAAATGGTGCCCGCCACATACTGTACCTAATTATTACAGTTCCTACTATACTATACATAATATTATATTAATATAGATAATGTGTATTATCACAATTCCTAAAAAATAATGTTATGATTTAAAATAATATAATTTGGAGATTATACCTTTTATTTTTATTTTTGTACATTCAGTATGTTCGTTTTTAATGTCGTACGAATTCTATGAACGCAGACCATCACATTAGTTAGTTTCGTGTATTTCGTGTACAAATCGTGGATTTTGTTATGTTATAATCATTGAAATTTGTTTAGTTGCTTCATAATAATCCTTTATTATAATGTCTTATTCTAGTTATTATCCCATTTGTGTAAGGTCATCTATGGCTTGTTTTATATAATATAATATTATGTTTGTAGAAGTAAAAAGTTATAATCTTGTATTCTTGTGAGCAATTATATTCGAATTAAAAATGAAATTGTATGTTTACCACATATTAATATAATTATATTAATTAGGTAATATATTAATCTATGGTTTACAATAATGTTAATTCATTATTATCACTTATGTTAAATGTACACCGTAGTTATACACTATGCTATAACATTTTAAGTCTGAAATGTTTGTTATTTTTTGTCGAAAATTATTATTTATTGTATTAAAATTCATAAATAATAATATTCATTATTGTTAACAACGCCGCTATCGTATAGAAGGAATTGTTAGTTGTTCAAGGTAATATTATTTGGAAATAATTAATTCCGGTAATACGATCGGGTTGGCCGAAGGTGCATTTTTTCGATACCTTATTCGTTGAATCGTTCTTTTTCATTGCAATAATTGTTGGGAAGGAGGCAGATATTGTTTGAGCAACGATTTGTTGTGGAGTTTACTCACTTTGATTTGAAATTTCTTTTACTTGTGAAATACATTTTTTAACACCAATTTCTTCAACATTGGATGTATGATTATGATCGTCTTTATTACAAAAAAACCTCGATATTTTGTGTACGTTCATCTACCCTTCCACGGTATTTGTCAGTATTGTATCTGATACCTTTTCAATAAGTTTTTTTATTTTTTCGTACCTATAATAATTTCAAAAATATTTTATGAGTACAATAATATCACCTTTAGAACTTTTTATATAATTTTTAGACATTGTAAAAAATGTTCTTAAGTCATATTTAAAATAATGAGTTATAACCTTTAACAATAAATAAAACAACGTACAACTTTGGGCGGTATGAAAAAAATTAATTGAACATTAAAAGCGGACTGACGGCTGTACGCCAGTCATTAAATTATTATCGTCATCGTTTATTTATTTATTTATTTATAAATCGTAGTTAAAATTTTAGATAATCCGTCATAGATCGATCATTGTAGCATATGTTTATAAATATAGATACATCATGACTTGACATTATTGTATGTTGGCTATAAGATTATCGATGTATTATTTAGTTTTAGTATTATTTATTTATATTTTAGTATTATAATTAACAAAAAATAAATAACAATAAATGTTTTGTTGTAAAAACGTTGAAGTTGATTCAATGTAGTGTATTTGACGGGGATTTTACAAATCACATATTTTATTATTCTCGGGGATTTCACATTATTGACTCAATTGAATAATGGACAACTTCTCAATTGATAACACTCACAATTAAAACATTGTTCAGCTACAAAAAGTTTCTTTGGACATAAAAAATAAATAAAAATAATTAAATAACCTCGTTGTAGGACCACTTGATTCATAGTTCCATTAAGAATCTTAAATTGAATTTCGAAAGAGTATTTAATCGATTAGTTATTAGTAATTTGAGTTAATATGATTGGACTAGAGTGGTACTCCACAAAATGTTAGCCCATTACTACGTTGATCTAAATGTTGAATATTTTTTATAATTGTGTAGATAGTTATAATTAATTAAAACAATATATTATTTGATATATTACGAGTAGTTATGTATGGTAGAGATATGCTAATTACAATTATGAATTCAGAAAACAAATCGGAAGGACATAATAGTAAACAAAATGCCAAATTAGTTAACAAGATTACATTACATTACATGGACATGTCTAAAAAATAATTTATATTCTATTGATTGATTTCTATTTTTCTATTTTAAATATTTTTTTTTATTTTCAAATATAAGTACTTCATACTTCTGATATTATATTATGATTTATGATTGTGATTATTATTATTATTTTATTCGTATAGGGAACAATTCACGTTACAAAACCAGAACTCTGCTAACGCCTGGGATTTACAATTAGCCAAGTGGTCACCCGTTGGTCACAGTTTAGCGATCGTGGATCATAACAACGTATATTACATACAAGACATTAATAATCTGACGAGTACCGTACAGTTGACATTAACGGGCGGCTCAGAATTGTATAATGGCATTCCTGACTGGGTATACGAGGGTAAGTACATTGTTAGCTTGTATTTTATACATTATTTAGGTTATATACTATAGTTGCGAGCAAATTATTGTTCAGTCTAATATTATGACGTAACAGTTGCGGACACGGGTTTTACTAAAAAATACTTATTACGGACATCAAATATTAATAAAAAACATTTCGGACACAAATATTTCTCTTCATCGTTTTTTCAGAACTTAGAACAAACTACTGCAAAAAATGGTTAGTTGGGATTAAAAGTATTTGTGTCGCCTTGAAAAAATCAATCGCTCTTCTAAAAATGTTTTTTATAAATATATTGTTATCAACGATTTTGTGCAACATTTTGATTTTTAAAACAGCCTGTACAAATGTTAAACAATTAATTTCATATTGCATATTGAAAAATTTGGTTGTTTATAAATGCCTCTTTTTCGAAAGAAAAAATCTCACTTTAAATTTTGCTCAAATATATAATTTACAAATTGTCCGAAGTTCGCAATCGTTATATCAAAAATATTGATCCATTATTTCTGTGGCATAAAGCTATTATATAATCTGTTTCGTTGCAATAATATTATATTTCGGAAAATCGTGAAAAATATAATTTCTTCGTTTTATTATTAAATCTATTAATTGCCACTAAAAATCTCTAAAATCTCTAAGTGAGATAAAAAAATTAAAAATGATGTTGCACAGCTAATTTTTTCCCTTTTTATATGGTGAAAAAATGGGTTGTTTGACTTGGGCTATAGGCCTAGAGGTTTTTTCCCCCGTGAAACAAATTTTACTATGTTATAGGTACCTACCTATGTTTGTAAGACAGATACAACACATGCAAATAAAGCGTCTTCTTAATGTATTTATATATAATTTATTTTATCTAAATTTTGTTTGTAAGCTCATCATACTGTGAATAAAAAGTATTTTTATTTATTGAAAATATAAATTCACAAACCGTTTGATGTATTGCGTAGGTACAATTAAATATATTATAAAAGTATGTATTTCACTATTTTCACAACAAACTTTAATTATTATTTATTATTTATCACTTGTAAACTTCACTTTGTGTTTTTATAATAATGACAATAATCATAAACATTGGCTGAAACAATATTTTATGAATGCATTTATTTTTTAAGTACTTAAAAGTTTTTATTGATTTAAAATCCATTATTTTTGTATTTTTCAAACTTGATTAACTTTTAATGTAGTTCTGATATCGAAATGTAAAAATGATGTTGCACAGTACAAAATCTCCTCTTTGTAGTGTGAAAAAGAGGTTCCTTGTTTAACTTAGACTATAGGCTATAGCCCTATAGTAGTTCTTGCCCACGTGAAACGGGTTTTACTATGCTGTACTTATGTTTGTAAGACGGAGACAACTTGCGGATGAAGGTTCCTTTTAAGTATTTTCCCTAAAACAATTTTACAATTAATTTATCGCAATGAATTACATTTTATTCGTGAAATTAGTAAACAATAATAAGCTTATCCGAAAACTCATATCTTATAAGTTCTCTGGATATCATACCATGTTTTTTTTCAAATTAGTTGTTTTATATTTAAAAATATTTAAAAAAACATATTTATATAAATTTATTGAAATATTATATATATTGTAATATACATATCAAAAGATTATTTCTATAGTTATAATTACCTACTATGGCTATTTCTAAATATAGTAACTATTCACAAATTGACTTTTAAAATCATAATATTGATATATTTAAAAATTCGTAAGGAGCGGGAAATTATTATAGTTAACCATTCTGTTACATGATAGATATTAAATAACTTGTCGTTGAGTAGGTCCAGCGCATAATAGGCAAACGATATTTTTAGTGTTTTTTTTTTAATTTTCCATGATTTTCATTTTAGTCATCAAATATGAAATTTAAATCATATAACAACAAATTCTATTAAATCTGAACTCTGAAGCATAAGTAAAGCCGTTTTAAGTATGGTGGCTCTACAGGAAAACCATAGTAATGGTACCCCTTACTGAGTAGGTCACTGTAATTGATGTTTTAAATTTGAATATAATGATGAATCATCCAATTCAATACGAAAAACGATTCTGAACTGAGACTTCAGTACTAAATATATTTTATTACCTAAATATAAATTTATATTGTTATATAACAGTAACTTATTTCACCGTCAGGGAAGTGTTGTATGGTATAGACTATAGAAATAAGCAATACTTTAAAATTAATCTAATATTTTCAAAATGATATTAAGTATACAAAGTAAGATATAATAATATATGCAAACATTCCATATGTCTCCACAATTATTTTTGAATTTCTACAAAATAATTAAAATAATTATTTTTTGTTTAAATATCTAGTTTTGTCAATATTATAAAAAAGTTGTACTTACTCGTGTATATTTTTATGCCTTAAGATTTTAGTAAAAACTATTTATATCTTATGAATAACCTAATCTAACTGTTTATTTTCAAGTCTAAATATTTATAATTTAAAATTGTTTTAAATTTTCGTTATTTTGACTAATTTTGACAAACGTTACATATATATAAATAAAAAAAAATCGTAAGTATGTCTTTAAAATATTTGATAAAATTGTTTTAATTTAAAATATTTCCATTCCCCCTACTTTTTAAGAAAATTACCGGGAAACTTTACTTTTATCTTCCTAATTATCAACCAAATTTAATTTCATATCAGATAATATATTGAAGTTGAAAATTGAAGCATTCTATTTACAGTAAAAAGTATCTTCAGGCACAAATATAAAAATAAAAAACTCACATCTTTGAAAATCAACAAATTCATCACTCTTCTTAAATTCTAGGATACAAGTTTTCTCGGAATACCGTACTTATACATAAAAAAAAATAATATATTTTCGAGCCGGGATCTCGTCATGCGCCCAGACAATACTCAGCGCACATATTATTCAAGTACAGCTGCAATTTCCTACAGCTAATTTCTACCCTAATGTTAACCACAATAGTGACGTGCAATAATATTTCAGTAACATGATATCTTACAGATTTTTCGTACGTGTAATATATTACATAGTCACGGGCGTACTGTATAGTGTACACTGTACAGCACTGTATAGTAATTTGCGTAATATAATATGGTTTATAGGTACCTACTACATTAAAACTAAAAATCGTGTACGATGTTACTGTGTATATTATTATTTTTGGGGCGAGTATAAGTGTATAACGCACCGATACATAAATAAAATACAATGTGTTCCATAGTGAACATCCTGTTTTTAAATTTATATTTTTAATAAAGTATCATTGAACTTAAAAAATTGAAGCAGGTGCCAATCAATACTCTATAGGTTATCAAGTATTTTTTTCACAATTTTTCAAATATGTCTTCCCCCACATGGGATCAAAACAATAACCAAACGTCCCTTTAGATTCTTTTTGTCAGTTGACAACTTTTTTGAAATCCGGACTTTCTTTGTCAACACCATTGTGTATTATAATTAATATCATGTTACATACTATTATTATTATTATTATTATTATGTGTTGTGTCCAAGTTTTCAGCCTAAATCATAGGATGTGTGTGTAGTAATCGTGTTTTCTCATTATTTTGTTCGCAGAGGAGATATTTAGTTCGAACAGTGCAATGTGGTTTTCGAAGCAGGGGACCCGGGTGGCGTACGCCGCGTTCAACGACTCGTTGGTGCCCACGATGCAAATACCCGTGTACGGTGTTCCGGGAAATTTGGCTTACCAGTACCCGAATACTGTCAGTATTCATTACCCAAAGGTGAGAACGTCGATTTTTTTTCTACACATTATTGTCATACTATCATATAATGTTTGTTTTTAAATTATAATAATTATTTTTTTAAATAAACACCTCGATGTTTTTCTTCTTATTAAAAGGTCGGCGTGCCCAACCCCACGGTTGAATTGTTCGTGCAACGTCTGGACGTGATTGGCGAAAAACCAGAACCCATACCCATCGAGCCACCAAAAGAACTAATGTAAGTATTGAATCCATGAATGTAATATTAATATATTATATATGTATACACATCGTTTATTAATTATTGTATAGATACGCAGTTACGCTACTGCCTTTCGAGGTGATATACAATAGATAGCAAGCGATCTATAGTATCTAATGGCTATCTCTACTGTTTTTTTTTTTTTTTTAGTTTCTAAAACAGAAATTAAAACCACCTTATGCTATAGGTGGTAATTACTTCATGACCTAAAAATATAGTTGTTTTAATTTTAATAAAAATTTAGAATTTAAAATGTAATATTAATACGTTATAATATAACCCATAAAAACCATAGATAAATTACGTATACATGATATGACATTATATTTATAGAACTATAATATACATTATCAGAATATAATAAATTAGAAAAATATAAAAATTCATATATATATAAATTATGTAAGTTATATTATAATTTATAACCAGTATCTCCTACTTAATACTAAGAGTACATTTTGTATGAACAATTTTCTCAATCATCCAAAATTGTTCTGTGAATATACTAATATGTGAATATTAAATCTACTGAAAACCATTTGGGGAAAGGTATCCAAAGTGGCCACCCACTAAGGTTCAACACATGTGTCACACTTTAGGAAAACATGTCAGAAATCATAATTTGTAATCAGAAACAATTTTAGGCAAATAAGTAAAAAGTTATTTTTATTTTTAAAAAAAGTACAAAATTATTCACTTTACCCACCTAGGTGTATAAGGTGGACAATGTCCACGGTTCAAAATTTCCATTATTATTCATTATTTCATAATATTATCATAAATATGTATAATATCACTTATATTATATTCTTACAACTTTTATTTAATAAATAAGTAACTTTATTTTAATCTTTGAGTCTCTTATTAATATTTTTATAATTAATCAGACTTGGTACTTTTTTGTAGGCAACAAAGCTATTTTATAAAATAAACATAACTTATTAAGATTTTGAAAATAAATAAATAAATAATTATTATTATTTATTAAGTAGATAAATTACCATAGTGACCACTTTGCCCTTTTAATAATGTTTAATTTACTATTTAAAAAATATTAATCCTATTAACTAATTAAACTCAAGTCAATTCTATAATATATAAAAACTAATGTAGATTTTGGAAAAAAATAATTTGGGTATATAAATTACTATTTTTATAAGATATCATTATTTATTCAGAGTATTTACCTTACTCCAACAGCATCAACAAATTAGATTTTAGTTTTAAACGAAAATGGTAAATGTATCAACAATTGTTTATCAGTTGATAAAAATGATAACAATGAACTAACTAATACATTTGATAAAACAGTTGTTTATTTCTTTACAACGAATAATAATACATAACCACTTTACTCGCTATGAGCACTTTGTACCCCTTTCCCCTAATATTGCTAGTATAAAATTCATTACACAATATTCACATAAGTGATCTATGATAAATGATAATGTCAAATGGTTATCAGATTATACAATATTAAAAAATTTAATAAAATAAATTATTCTTTATAAAAATGTTTATATAATTTAAGTATAAACTAATATGTAAGCAAAATTTAAATTTCTCTTTTTTTAAAGACATAATATAACGAATAATACTAAAAAAATGGAGTTAAATTCAAACTATATAATATTTACCTCTATGAATTAAAAAAAAATGGTTGATTCTATAGAACGGGACTATTACTACCGTTTAATGTATTTTTAATGACAAAATGACATTTTAGTAAAGTACGCCTGAATATAATATCGTTACGAAACTCTGCAGTGGTGAGGTGCAATTCTTTTCGTCCTAACAGCAGTTATCTTTCGTAGTACGAGTGATTACATAGCTATAATTATTGGAGTATACGAAGTGGTAAATTAGCGCACGAACGACCGAATTTAGTTACCCAAAATAGAAATTTATATGCGCGCGTAGGTATGTAAATTAATACGGGTTGTAATCGGACTGCGTGCAAACAATCGTACACCTATTAAGTATACCTGCCTTATATAATATTATACATAGGTAAGTGCATGTAAAAAGTATATAATAATAGTATGGCAGCGGGTGAACACGCACGAAGAAGAAGCCTAAATGAAAACAGAACTCGATTGCGTCCGATGGTTTTATGAACGAGTGAATTTACATTTGTAATGCTCGCATTCGAAATAATAACAAATACGTAGCATTGATAAGAAATGCAGGTTTAAGCGAAACGTTAGCGTAAAATATCTAGTTTTGGTATAATATTATGGACGAATAATTCGTCGTTTGCTATTCTCGATTCGGTACCCGGTGACGTCTTAAGTGGTTATACAACCAAATAACCGCAGGTACATAATTAACATGATAAAATGTATTGTAAACTTGTAAACAGCTGACATTGCAGAATTAAAAAAATTAAATTTTTTTATTTTTTATCCTGTTCACAATATTACCTATATTTTGTAGATATATACCTCCTTTTACCTTCTGTATTATTACATTTCAAATCTTACGATATTCAGATATTATTTTATTAATTTATCGGGAAAGAAAAAAACCATTAATTTCAACTTAAATAATTAAATAAATTTATTTTTTTATTTTTTATAAATATTACGTGTCTCTGCAAATATTCCCTCTGTGCGTAACATTTTACTTGTAATGTACAAAGTAATGGTGGATATATTAATATTGGTGTTGATTTTCTACAATTTAAAGTTTCTATTGATAAGTAGATAATCATAATATGAAATAAATCGCTTGAATCATTTAATTGTGTGTTTGAATTTCAGTTCAGTCACTAAAGATATTATATTAAATACGGTCATATGGTCAGATGATACAAACCTATTTGCAATGTGGATGAACCGAGTACAAAATAAATCATACTTAGTTCATTATTCCGTGGTCAATTCTGCAGAAAGTATTAACGTAAGTTTAATAAAATAAGATAAAAATAATATTTTAATTCATTTGTTTCATCGTCGATACTAAGAGAACACAAAATCCGCATGAGTTTCTCTATATAATTAGTAAATTTCTGAAAAAATGGTTTAAAAAATCATATTTTTTTTTTTCTGAATAATCGGAAAATAATTACTCAAAATTAATAGAAATTATCCAATAAATAACCACAATAATATAGATTTAATTTAATATTAATAATTAGTAATCGCTGTCATTTACATTTTAAAGTCTGTGGTTGATAAAATTACAGATTCTTTACTTATAGTTTATAATATAATTTAATATATTAAGTATTTTCTATGTAATAACTAGTATTTCTATACTAACATTAAAAATATTAAAACTATCATAATATACTCACCAGTTACCGTGAAGACTATACAATTCATACATTAGCGAAAACCCGCATTTATATAATTATATTAACTAGTAAAACCGTATAATTTATATATTAACGAGAAAATAATTTAATTATTATTATTGTTTTTTTTTATTCATCAAAAAAGTATTGTGTATTTATTTTATTTTTTCTGTGATAATGTGCACAGTACCTATACGATATTATCTTTTAATTCATATATGATAATTATATATAATTCAAAAAATATATATTGACTAAATAAACTATGAGTTTAAATTACCTACTACTCAAATAGATGATTATATTATTAACTTTAAAATAAAGCAATTTATGTATCAGGTCAATGGTGTGAGATAACTGATAAGACTTAAGTATGGAAAATTACAAAATATCATTGAATATTATTTATTATTAAAGACAATTTTTTTTACTCGTACACATGCAATACGTACTATGTATCTTTGTTATACTTATAATAGATACTTAACTATTATTTATTATTGATAATAATAAAATACTCGAAAGCCTAGAAGATGTAATAATGAGCAGCAGTGATAAACTCTCCCAATTTTCATAACTATTTAACTCACGATAAGATATATTTCGATTACTACTTGTAAGAATTATCTCCCAGGTCAATATTTATTTACCTGTTGGAAATATGTATCAACTGTTTTGAGCTTTATTAATTTTTTTTTATATTTATATGATTATAAAAATTAAATTTAAATATATATATATTATTATATATTTTTATTTTTGTAATATTATATAGATATGTATATAAATAACTAATGCTTGTTTTTTCATTAATATCTATCTCGATTATAATTATAGTTCAAAATTAATATATAGTATTACTGTTTTTTTGTTTACCATTATTTATATACTTAAATTTTTTTAATTTATATGTTCATATTATCATAAAAATACATTATAATTTACAAACATAACTATCATACACCCAAGAGAGTTTACCAACGGAACAATTTAAAATCACTCGTAATAATCAACTTCAAAAATTCATATAGATAAAACTGATAATATCTAATACCTATGTGTCAATGGGTGGTACTTAAATTCAAAATTTAGTAACATAGGTATTGAAAATTTTGCTTAGGTATAATAATTTAATTTAAATAAAAAGTGTAAGAATCACAAACCGGATATATCAGTTGTCAGTTTAAGTTTCGAGTGTTCCTCGTCATTTGTGGGTTACTGATAACATACCTATTTACACATTAATTAGAATGTATTCAATTTAAATTTAAATTCAATGATTATTGAAATTCAAATGATTAAAAAATAAAACGTATTCTGAACTGAGACTGCGTTTCAAAAAGTACTTACTGCTGTATTTCAAGTACTTTCATAGTATTCAAATTAAATTTTATTGTTATATTGTAAATCATAAATGACGTATTGTCAAAACATAATATGTTGTACTTATTAAATTTATGACTACTATTTAGACAATTTTAAACCATTCCATTAGTCGGTATTATTATTTATTGTTCTGTATTCTAGAATAGTTATAATAACATTTACTTATCCACTTGTTTTTTTTTTAAACGCGGACGTGTGTTTTATTTTTTCTTACAGATAGTAGCATTCAGTCAATCAGGGGGATGGTTGGATTTCACACAAATACCATTGATCGGCAACGAAAATCGCCTGGCTATATTATATCCTGTGAAACAATCGGACGGAAACAATTTCAAGCACATAGTCGTAGTGGAACCCGATGGAAAATTGAATCCAATAACGAATGGAAAATTCGAAATCCTCGAACTTCTAAAATGGGACATACAGTCAAACTACATGTAAGTAAACTGTAATCTTAGAGACAGGCCCAGACTAATGCATTATTTAATGAAATAGTTTTTTAAATAAAATTAGTATTATACATAGGTAATAATTAGTGTACATTTTTGATTTTCAAAATTCCATTGAGTTGACATCAAATTATTGTTAATTTTACTATATTACTATTTTACTATAATGTTGCACAGGATCAATTCAATTTTAATATTTTAAATATATAAATATATATTTTAATAATTTAAATCTCAAATATCTTAGACCTATATACGCCTACAAAGTGCCTTAATTGAAGCATTTATCAATAATAATTATAATGAATTATTGTATTTTCTTTTCCTAGTTACTATTTGGCTAATACAGAAGAAAATCCCGAAGAACAGTACCTGTACCGGGTGTTAGTTAAAGAACAAAGTTCACCAGAATGTATGTCGTGCACGACGAAATGTAAATATAATAAAGCGGAGATGAGCGTGGAAAACGAATATTATACTCTAATATGCTCTGGTCCAAACGTGCCAGAAGTCAAAATATTTAAAACGGTATAAGCAATAAGATTATATTATATTATATCTTAAAATACACATAATCCAATTATGTGTTTATAATTTTATATAGTAATAAGTAATAACTAATACCCTTATAGTTAAAATATTATCACGATTTTCATTTTAAGGTTATATAATATATAAACTATACTATAGTAACACTATTGCAGCTCAACAATGAATATGAATATATACATTAAATATCCATTATGATAAATTATAAAAGCTATTACTATAAAATATTGTAATTGAAAATTATATTTATGAAGGGATTGTATTATAAAACAGCTAATGATGATAATAATTATTGGTGTAAACATATTGAACATGAATAAATACATTTATTTACCAAAAAAAGTAAAAAAAAAATTTAAATAATATCTAATAAAATTGTACATACTTCATATACGTTCATGATCCATGTTAATGTTATTAGTTACTTTGAAATTTCTGTATCTTTTTTTTTTTAGTTTGTACCTATATAGTGCTCTCCATTGGTCACATTAACTCTGAATATTTTATCCGTTAAACATTTTGACTAGGATTCCACAAAAAAGTCAACTTTTTTTAAATTTATATAAAATCTAGAAAATGATAATACTTGGTGAAAGTTCAAATAATTACAGTTGATCATTTTTGAACTATAGCAAAAAAAAGTAAATAGATTTTGTCAAAGATCGGTTTTGCGTAAAATTCCTATTTTTTTCTTTTTTCTTTGTACCAATTATTTCTAAAAGCACTGGGAATTTTTTACTTTTGTCTTATTCCCCAAAGTACCAACTATAGATCTTATTTTCCACCAGAAACCACTTTATGCAATGTTAATGATTGAAGAAGTATTTTTCCTACTTTAAAAAATGTCTTCATACAAAAAAAATCTATTATAATAAAACAAATATACCTACTTACATCATACATTCAAACTAAAAAAAAAAAACTAAAGAAGATATTTTGTATTGATACAAATAATATTATTCATAAATTAAAAACGTACATTAGAAATTGTATGATTATAATATTATGTTATTGTCACTTTTAAATGAGACTCCATTAATGTTTTTATTTAAGACTGGTGAAAAAGTGTTGGATTGGGAAACGAACGAAAACCTCAAGGACTTAATATCTACCATTACTCTTCCCCGAGTATCGTTCATCAACGTGCCAATCGGTAATGACTTCAATGCTCGCGTTCGACTTATACTACCACCAGCCGTCGACGAAAGTGCGGATATCAAATATCCACTGTTGGTCAACACGTAAGTGATTTTTCTTATAAGCATAATTATATTATTGAAAAATACTATAAGAATCAAAATGTATTTTTGTACCTATTGAAAAACTGATGTATTATTGTATCCGATATTCTCCGTGTGTATTATATATGTACAGTTATGCCGGTCCCGGATCGAATTTGGCACTCAACAAGTTTTCATTGGAATGGAACATGTATTTTAGTTCGAGTAAAAATGTGATCGTCGCTCAAATCGACGGCCGCGGGTCAGGAAGAAGAGGCGATAGAAATATGTTCTCTAACTATCGGAAATTGGGTACCCATGAAATCGAAGACCAAATATTCGTTGCGAGGTAAACAATCGTTTCTCATATACAATATAATATGATAATAATATAATATTTTTAAACAAAAGTATAATAAACCATAGATACTTTTAATGAATATTTTTTTGTAAAAGCAATAATTATTGATGTCCATAAATATGCATATGTACCTAGGTATTAAATAGTTATTATTTTATTTAGCTTTGGCTTATTGAATGTTATATAGCTATTTTAAATGTGTTTTTACTTTATTTCTCATATTTGAAGTATCTATTTAAAAACATGTTCCATCAATAAATTATAATTTGTATGATCGTTTTAAAAATCAATTCTATGAGCATTTCATTAAAAATCAATAAAATAATTTTATTTAAAAACATTTAGTTTTTCTATATTTTTACCACTCTAGAGGTAAGTATTTGAAATTGTATACATCTATCACAAGAGTATACATAAATAATTTTTATCTGCAGTTGCGCAACTAGAACTAACATTTTGAAAGGCTTTAGACCCAACCTGATATTACCCAAAAAGTCATCTGAAAGGGCAAATTCTCTCACCTAAAAACCTTATGTATATATATTTATATTTATATATTCTCTTAAATTTAAAAAATAATACATTGCAAATGGTTAGTATAAATTTATATTAGGTACCCACCTTATAGTGTTCAACCAAGGATAAGCTTCCGTTATAGACAAAATGTATTAATCTATCAGCTGAAGTAGCAATACGTAAACTTTTTTCTAGAAACCTTATATTCATATTGAAAATAATTAAATCCACGATGACATAGAAATAATTTAATTTCTATTATTTTTTTTTTTGAATTGAATTGTCGTGACTTACATTATTTTTGGACTTCTATGCTGTAGTTGAAACTGTTACTCACTTAGTAAGTAGGTTTTTTTCTAAGCCTCTTATTTAAATCTTTGATATTATTAAATTATACTTAAAACTGATGTATATTTACTACTACAAATAAAACAAATAAAAATAAAATAATTGTTTTTTTAAAAAAAAGAAATTTTTAAAGAACTACTATTTAATTTTATAATGTTTATTAATATTTTAAGAAACAATTGTATAGTTCATTTTTAGAAAGCTATAACAAATTTAGATTAGCTAGGCCTTCCACCCTCTCCCCCGCGCTAGATGCGCTTATATTTAAAATGATAAAAATCACATAAAATACATTTTTATATTTTTATTGCATCTAAAATTTAAGAACAGTTATTTCGTTTTTTTTTTTAATAACTATACAATTTGTATTAATATTAATTTTTACTTGATAAGTTGATTACTATGATTATAAATTTATAACTAATTATAACTCACGTTAACTGTGGTCTTGTAAACTGTAACATTTATAACAGTTTATTTATACAATGTTTGTTTATAGTTATCTCCAGGATCGATTTTCCTTTATTGACAAATCGAAAACGGCAATTTGGGGTTGGAGTTATGGCGGTTACTCCGCTGCCATGGCTTTAACTAAAGACAACAAAAATGTGTTCAAATGTGGATTGTCCGTCGCTCCTGTTACTGACTGGATATACTATGGTATATATAATAATAATAATAATAATAATAATATGGAATATGGATATTTAATTTTGATCTGTTTTTACAGTGTTAAATTTTATATTCGCCTAAATTTTTTTCAAATTTGTGTAACTAAACATATTATTACGTTTTCAGACTCAATATACACGGAACGCTACATGGGCTTGCTTACAGATGATATAGCAGGTTACAAAAACGCCAGTCTATTGAAAAACGCTGAAAAACTTCGTGACAAAAAGTATATGGTTATACATGGCACGTACGACGATAACGTTCATTACCAACAATCTATGATGCTTTCCTATGAACTGGAACGAAGAGTAATACTTTTCAGACAACAAGTAAGTACATACGTACTCCGCTGTACAGTAGATGCGAGTCTATATCATTGAATATAGGGCAACTATAATGGATGTAATTTATTTGAATTATTTGTAATAAATCATACGAAAAACGATTCTGAGGAGACTGTCAGCCTATATACTACTGAAATATTAGTATTTAGTATATTGTATATTATTATAATTTTAATAATACTACTATATAAATTGATTTTACTATTTGTAATATTGCAAATCGGTTACATAACCTAACTCATTTTCGCTCGAAAACATCGCATTTATTTTACTATATTATTAATTATTATAATTGTGCTTACCCATATCTATATCATATACCAATTATTATTAATAACTTTTTAGTTAATATCGAATTTTCGTAGAACGATGTAAATCAATTCATGATTAAAATTGTTAATAGCTTCAAATTAATCTAAATATTTTGGAAAATGGTTATTGCTGTTAATAAAATACAATAATCAACATAATAAAAGCTTCATGTCCCCCACAAATAATATTTTTAAATTTCTGCAAAATAACTAAAATTGTTATTCTTTATTGTTCTTCAAATTAATTTTTCTATCAAAATATTTTGACTGGGCTATTTATAGGTATTTAAAATTTTTGATTTTTTTTCTATAAATATCGATAGTTGTTTTTTATTGTTTGGTCAAAAAATTAGAAAACTTTACTAAAGGTTTTCACTAGTTTATACTAGAAACAAAAACTCCAAACAAAATATATAAACTTGATTTTATAGATACGAGTATTTTAAGTTCATATTTGGACGAAAATTTTTTAATTATTTTGTTATAATTCAAAACTATTTTTCGTAGAGATTTCAAAATTTAAGGTACCTATATCATTTATTTTAAATATTATGGTATGAGATTTTCAAAACATTTACTATTTAAAATAGTTATATTTTATTCCTAATTTTGGTTTATACCGTGTGGTATAAATAACAAAAGAAATTTCAATAATAATTAATAACAATTTATTCATATGATGGTAATACGCTGACAGAACGTTTTTACACAGAATCTTTTTTCTTATGCAATAATTTATCATTAAATTCAAATTTAACATATCTATTTTATGTATAATCTACTCAATTACGAGGTACAGCTGACTTTTAAGTAGTTATCTACTTCCCCCAATTTTTTTGTATATTCCAATTATTAAAAAAAATGTTGTGAACTTTTAACTCTTGATTCCCCAAAGTACCTACTTATTAGATTCTGCTTCCAGAAAATATACCGAAGTTGAAGTTTTCAGCATATTTATTACTCCAAACACTAGTCATAGACAAAAAGGAAACAATAATACAATCATCTCTTCACTCAGAATCTATAATGATCTGTTTTCTTCAAAAATGTGCGAGTCGTTTATGCCTGGTAAAACCAAGAAGACCTTGTAAAGCTAAAAAAATGATTAAATATTGATAATACCTAATGTGGTAGAACTCTTCCTCTATCAAAGAAAAAAATAGTCACGTTCCAAAATAGTGAAATAAAATTCGGCTGGAAATACTATAGAGTATAGGTACTGGTTTTTTAAAATAAACACAAATTAATACAATTATTTTCTCCGGACAATAGCATTTTGTCACGGCGGGGGTACACGAATGTGCACTTTCTCAGTACATTCACTTCATTGGTCTGGCCTACTTTCATTCTTACTTTGCTTTGATCTATTTTTTACTAAGACTTTATACGTGTATAGTGTAAACAACAAATATAAATATAACATAGGTACCTATTATCCAGTTATACGCATAATAACTATAAATTGTATAATATAACAATTGCAAAACAAGTTAATACTTACCCATAAATTTAAAGCAAAACGTCCAGAAACTATTCCGAAAGTGTCTTTTGATTTCGTTATCTTAACTTTGCAGTCATCAAAAAGAGCGTTCTTAATTAAACTATTTTACATTTTCAGATTTGCTTTGATGTATAAATTTTATTTGAATATTCGAATTAGATTTACTCGTACATAGATAAATTGTCAGTTTTCATTGTTGAAATACCTTTACCTAATTATATATTATTTAGCCATACGTATATACGTATATTACAAAGCATTAATATATAGCCATTAGCCAAACACAACATTTTTTTGTGCAGTTAACGTTTAAATACGTACATTATAAATTAATTTAACATATGTTTTATTCGTATAAATTACTACAATTTAAAGAACATTATTATCCAAAAAAATGCAGAATACTAATAGGCATGAATTTTTTGTTTTTTTATTTTATTTTTTGCAGACTTATCCAGACGAATCGCATGGTTTATCAAGCGTTCGCAATCACGTGTATCAAACAATTGGTTCATTTTTGTTGGATTGTTTCCACGACAGGTTGTGATCTCAATAACTATGATTATTAACAGACATTGTATTATTTTTAAACATTTATTATTGTTTTATTTGAATTATCATAATATTTGTCATGTATCAGATTCTACGAATCATCATTCAATTGATTTTTCAATTCATTTTTTGTTTATTTTTATTTATTTATTTTTTTTTTGAATACACCTCAAACCCAAAATGTTGTTTGTCATTAAAAAAATATATACCTACTTAATACGTTTAAGATGTTTTCATAAGTTTATTTAATAATTGTTTTCATTATCGATAGTGTTCTACGCGTTAATTTTTATGTGCCATTTATAAAAATCAACTACTTAAATATACATTATTGCTTTAATCACGCGTATTTTAACATTAAAAATCATTATTCGGACACACCTATTATGTGCTATAATATGCAGTTTGGTATAATATGTATGTTAACGATATTACAATATTAATTGATATATATATATATATATATATATATATATATATATATATGTACTTCTGCCCCAGCACACTTTTCAAAAAATACTATCGGTATCTACTTATTTTTCGTTAAATACTAAAAACATTTACACCAATGAACAATGTAGCTATAGTATATATTATTATATTATAATATAGTGAAGCCAGAATTTCAATAACTGCAGTGTTATAAATTAAAAAACAATGTCGGGTTCTCGAATAGCATAAGTTAATTAATAAAATTATTAAGATGTATCTTTATATACTACACGCGCACTTGGAACAAATTGTAGAAAAAAAAACAGGCAAAGTAATTATATTGTATAGTAGGTGTTGTGTACTCACGTATAGCTCGTTATTGAGTATAGGTCGTTGTAAAGGGTGTGTTAAATTTGAATTCAATAATACTGAGTTTAAAATAGTTACCGAATCTACTTAATATTTAATTAGTATATGGATCATATAAATAGTATTTTGTTCCTATCTATATATTATTAACAATAATATTATTTTATCAAAAAACATAACAGACATTATGGTGTTCTATTTTACTATTACTACAGTATTACATGATTTTTATTTAATACTTCATTTAAAATTGAGATTTAAAAACATACAAGGAATCTTGTTTTGAATGTTCAAACCTCAGATGTAAAAATTAAAAAATATTTTGAATACGTAACTATAAAATAATTTGCAAATGTTTGTTATTTTTGTAAATTTCGTAAAAATTGAACGCAAAACTCTTGTAAAAAAAAATATATATGACTCAATTTTTAAAATGTTTTGATTAAGGTATAAGAGCTACACAAGATCGATATAAAATTATGATAAACTACATATGTAAAATTCTTTAAAATATTTTTATCTAAAAAAAAAGAAGTATAATTTTATTGTATTTTATATTTTGTTTTTATTTTATTTTACTCAAGTAATTTTTATTACTTTTTATAATATTTATGCAATTGTTTAATGATCGGAACTTTTTTTCTTTTAAAATGTACACTCATGAACGTTGTTATGCGTTTGCACATGGTACCCAAATACAATTTTAACGAAAACATCTTTTCAGACAAATGCATTTCGGTAGAAACGGAAATAGTATCTTTTTTCTTTTTTTGCGTTATATTATGGTACATATAACACATTATATGACTCTTTTTATTTTAATTACTGCCTACAACTATGACAATATAAAAATAAAAAACGTCGTGCACATGTGCAGATCACTAGAATTCCGAGGTGCGACAAAGAATCCCGAGTGGACGAGATCGACCGGTAACAGATTTCGATACAATCGTGATGAAGAATGATCGCAGTATAATAGCTAGGCATTTTTTTTTTTTTTTTTTTTGTAACGTACGATCACGACGTATTATAAGCATATTCCAGGTAATAACGAACGACGGAATGAATGAACGTCGTCGACCGCGCACAGAACGGTATACAATACAGTGTCAATGGGTAACCAAATACATATAAAAGGTATAATTTCAATTTATAATATTATAATATATAACGACCACTGTGGATTTCGAACGTTGAATAACGCTCAGGTACGTGTAACTATAATACTTGTCACGCGGTCATATTATATCGACGGACCGCGCGATGACGGTCCCAAGATACACATGGCGAAGGCAGCTGCCGCGGGTTTGAGACTGATTATAAAAATGTAGTGAGAATCTGAGTACCCCTTAGGTACTCGACGTGTACAAATGATATATATTTTGCACCTGTGCATTTTTTATGCATCCCCTGTAACTATATATATATACCTACCGATATTAGAACGATGCTAACCAATAAGCTAACCAGACCTTATAGTAGTATTCCGAGTAACTACTGTACTCTGAGCACTTTTACAATATTGTTTCTCAAAATTATTAAACGCTGTATTCTGAATACTTTTACAGTCGTATCGTAGCGTAATAAGGCTATCGGAACACCCTTTATTTTTTTTGTGGTTTTAGACCAATTATAAGTGGAAGGTGAGTTGTTATGTACTTCCCAATGTCCGACTATATACTGTATACCTATCTACGTATACATGTGTAACTATTCTTTTACAATACTATATATTATTTTCTTATTTATTTCTTAGATTATTAAACATATTTTTTGATTTTTTGAAGTGAAAACTTATAACTACATACTAACTTATAACTAACTACAATTTTTTTTTTTCATTTAACACGAGGTACGTCTAATGAAAATTATTACATAATTATTAATTAATTCAACCATGCGTTCAATTGTACGTCACGTGTATAATACACTGCAGTTATGCACCGGCAATATCGCCACTGCCACCGTATCGGCGAGGGAGCATCGAGTCGAGACGATAACCATAATATACTGTCCACCGTATAATATAACATCGTATTACAATACGCTCGACGACTATTCACAGTAAATTGAATAATACTCACCAGAAATGTTTTTTCTTTTCTCCATTTAGACAGTGGTCAAAAGAGACCGGTGACGCGTTTTCTTTTATATTGGTCGTAAAAATCTTTACTTCCGTCAAGATCATAGAGTAAGTCTTAAAAAAATCGCTCGCACGGCGCTACCGTTGATGCTGGTGTTGTGGTGTTGGGGAAACGACTAATATTCTTCAACCAATCACTGCAAAGACAGATTAATAAAACATTATACGATTTACAAACATTCAGTGATATTACATGAATTGCAAACACACGTACTGACTACTGGTTGTGGGCTGCCGGTGATGTGGCACTACAGTTGATTTAATAATGTATTGTATTATAATATAGGCGCGTTGAGTATTCGAGAATATTGTGTGTTCCCGAAAGAGCCCCAGAAAGACCAGCGTGCGATAACATCAATATTTTCGGCGTTTCCACAAAATAATAAGGTTGCTGCAAAATAATAATAATATTCATTATTCCATAATTATAATAAGACATTATAATATACCTCATATATATTACCTATATACGACTGAACTACTGTTGAAAAACAATGTATTGCAATTTAAAGTAGTAGCTGTTATAAAAAAATGTTTTATAATTTTTAAAATACAAAATTATTTGCAAGCTTTCGTGGTTTTGATGAATTTTGCCAAAATTTTAACTTCAAACGCTTATAAAAAAAACTTATTTTTAAATTTTTTTAATAAAACATATTTTTAATTCCATATTCCAAAACAGAATATTTTTTGGAGTACATCGGTTAATAAAAATCTAATTTTAAAAGAGCAGTTTTTTAGTTATAACTATTTAAAGCTTAGATGAGTGATGCTGCATGCCGCATAGGTACCTGCAAAATATTGGCCCATCAAATATTAAATACCTGTAACAGCTAATATTATACTGTTTGTCCGAAATTCGATTGTTGTAGATCGAATTACTCTGACTTCCAGACCTCCACCTATAGCAAACCATAGAGAAATCTACAAATACGTCACCGCATATTTTTATATTATAATCACAACTTAATATAATGGTTATCAATAAGGATAATATAATAGCATACTCGGGTACCAATATCCACGACTCATCCTGCATTGATATACGCACGATAACAATATATTATGTCTATGCTTATATTATATAGCACGACCGCGCAGCGGTGGATTGGTTAAAAAATTCAGCCCGGGAAATTTGTGTATAGCATGCAGGCCCGCCCAATATATTATAATATTCATTTTGCATAATAAACCTTTTTATTATTTAGGAATTTTCTTATTTCTTATTTCTTATTTAATAAATTATAATATGCGAGTACGTAGATTTTTTTGTTTAAATAACATTTATGGAAGTTTCGCAATTTCGCATCATATAGATTATAACCATATTTATTGAGCATCTGGAAAAAGTCAGTTTTAAATCATAAATGAATAAAATATGTATTAACTTATTTTATTGAGTGTAACCAAACTACCAATGTGACATGCATGTTGTACAGTACACAATACATATATATAACTACAATATTAATAATTAAATAAAACAAATATTAAAACAAATTGTATTAAAATGTCGACAGCTTAAAATAAAATATCAATTAACTCTGTGTACAACTACTTAAAGTGCAGCTAAAATGACAAGCGTGCAAATTAATTATGAATGCTTTAATAGATAACATTATTTTTATAAATAAAATAACCGAATCAGTATGGTAATTCCTTTGTTAATATAATATCACTATTTGTTTTTTACGTTGTTAATTATCTCATCTACATCTAAGCTACTCAAAATATTATGGCTCTATGACCATAAGCATAAAAACGTCAAGCTTCGATTCACTTAAAATTTTTACTAAATTCGTGTTTTAATGTTTTTAAGAGGACGCCATACTCGCATGTGTTGGTCTCTGTCTCACTAATAACGTACATCATAAAAAATTTTCGTTCAGCAGAATACATTTTGTGATGTTAGCTTTAATATTACAGTAAATTTACCTTATTATGAAATTTATAGGTAAGAATATTATCTAGACAACGACATATTATTTTATTGATATCATCATTTTAAAGTGAGTTATGAACATTTTTAAGTTGTAATATTTTACATAGCTGTAACTCACTTTAAAATATAATAATATCATTAAAAGCATAAGTCATTGTCGAGATAATATTCTTACCTTTAAATTTGATAATAGGTAAATTTACTCTAATATTAAAGCTAACATCACAAAATCTATTCTGCTGAACGAAAATTTGTCATGATGTACGTTAGTAAGACAGAGACAACACGTGCGGTCTTAAGAACTGAAAAATACCTATCGCATGTTATCTAAAATAAAACAAAAGCTTAGTATTATTAAATTAAAGTAAAAATTAAAAGTTAATAAGTTGCCAATGTTATATTATAATCATTGCAATAAAGTTTTTACTTTGTAAGTTCATCATTAAAGTAATACACAGTACAATAAATGTGTATATGACGATAGTGAAGTACAAACTTTGTCTTTGATTCTATCATAGTTAATATCGTCTTCGTTTTCGTCACTATTAAGCTGTATAATTGTTGTGTGATACGAGTGTACGACTCAAATACGGATTTTTTTTAAAAAATACTTCTAATCAACGACAAAACTTAATAATTCTGACTTTAGATTTTCAGGTTTAATACTCTGGTCAAATTTCTCGAGGTTTGAAGCGAGTAGATAGACAAAATCTTCATTTAATAGTTTAGAACTAATTTGCTGAAAGTTTTTAGGCGAGTGCCAATACACGTAAATCTGCAGTGTATATTATATTTGAGAATTTGATCAAAATCTTTTCTCCACACTGTCAACTACTTGACAACAGAGACACTCAATTTACTATTGACAAACAATTTGTAATCCAAGTAATTATATATATATCGGGCCAGAGCTATAATACGACGGTCGGCCCACCGCGGGAACTTTCCCGGTGTCCCGGCGAAGGCCAACCCGCTAAACGGGCAATCGTATCGACGCACACAATTCGTACTATGATCCAAGTATATTATACCAACATCATATCATATAAAAAAATAATTAACAAAAAATAAACAATCGTCGCGGTGTTTGCGAACGCAATAATAATAATAATAATATACGCCTAGCGATGAGTGAGAAACGTATAGTTCGGATTGGCCGGCGAAACACTTGCGTATACATTGCCGATCGTTTACAATTATATAATAATAATAATAATATTAACGATGACAACGGTGATGATGACGATGACGATGATGGTGGCATAATATTATTATAGTGTGTGATGGGTGATATGATGTTTTACACTCGTCACGCGCGTTTCCGTGCCAATATTGACACGCGCCCGGTCGGACGTCGCCGCGATCGTCGTCGAAAAGCGCGGCACGTCGCGTATTCACATTGTATATTTTGCGAGCCGTTGCAGTCGCGGACCGAACGAAGCCGACGCGCAATAATTTTTATTTTTTAACACCGTCGCGAGTGCGAAGCGTATACGACAACGGTTTGTTTTCAATATAATAATAATATTGTATACGACGACCCGTGTCGGACGACCGGACTACACGACTTCGCTGCCCGACGACGGATCCCGCGGGCCCATCTGCTAAAATATAAATAATAATATTATACTCCGCACAGTTTACCGTCGTATCGTTCTTGTACGCTTATCGAAATCGACAGTATAATAATAATCGTTATTATTTTTATATCATTATAGCCACCGACTGACCGTTGTCCGTTTGTGGTCGCCGTCGTCGAAATGTTAGCGACCGCCGAGCGCGCAACGTTCGTTGCGCTGTGGTTGGTGTGCTGTTACTACCATCAAGTGAGTGTGTAATAAGTAATAACTAATAAACAATATAATAATATATTAGAAGGTACCCGACACTGGGCACTGGGCAGGTTGTGTTCAAATAAATAGATTTCTCATCGGCTTTGCAACATCATCAGAGATTCGGAGGCGGATTTACGCGTATAGGCAACCTAGACACGTGCCGAGGGCGCAACATCTTTCGGGGACGCCGCAATTTTTCAGTATATTTCTACTTTAATTTATATAATATATATCTATATAACTGGTAATGATGCCCCGGGGCGGAAAAATGGTAAGTCCGTCCCTGATCAGAGTACATCTCGGGAACACCGCCCTTCCACCCGAGACTATATGGACTTGTTAGCGTAGAATTGTACGGGTCTTAGCCGCTTAGAATAAATTGGCATATTATGTTTTTGGATACGCGAGTAGTAGGTATGCATTTGTATGTTCGCAGCACTTTTCAGCGGGAAGATTTTAGAAGTTCAAGCGGGAGTATTCTTCTCGAGCCAATTTTTTTCCCTGTAACACCAAAAAACACCGATTTAAAAGAAAATAATTTTGAAAAAGGTTTGTGTGAGGATATAATTTCAGAATTTATTACGATCTGTGTTACACAGAAAAACAAATGTTGTTGAAGAGGATACTTATTCTGTATATAAAACGACTCAGTATTCGCGGGATAGGTGGTGCCTTATAAAATAACACTGGGTGACAGGACGATTTTTGTTTGACTTCAAGTCAGACTGACTGCGCGTAATGGACCTTAAAGCTGCAGGACGACGAGAGATTACATACCGTCTTTAGGACTTCAATTGTCAGCTAGACAATGTTACGGACGCAGTTATATTTTATTTTATATATAGTATCTCTTGTTCACGACGGTGTTTACTAATAATGTATGTCTACTACATAGTAAATGCCCAGCCACCCTCAGCCGCCGACGCTTATAGTACACAATATAATAATTGTGTGTGCTAATAAAATCATTACTTGACTAAAATAGACACTAATACACTATGGTAGAGGTTTTGTCATCCGTACCGTGACATCATACGAAAATGAAATTAAAGTATATTATATTCTTCGTTTTTCGCGTTTTTAGAAAAAAAAATACATAATAGCTGTACGTTATTTCAAATTGCGAAAGTTAGTAGAAATAAACGCATATTGTTTCAATGTTTAGAAGATTTTAAGAACGCATAAGGTCCCGCGATCACCGATTAAACAATAATATATAACTATGGAATAATAATTACTGACCCATTTTTACGTCCCAGTCGTACATATAATAATATAACGCCTTTACCACCCAACTGTATGTTTTATAGAATTATATAGATTGTCGTGTAAATTAAAGACATCACGTACCTAATGATTATATATACAGTCCAAATTTCAGACTGCATTTTTGCACCAATTTGGTGGTGATGAAAATAATGGTTTGTAAATGGATAATAATGTATTTTTTTTTGTAACTAGAAATAGAATGTTAATCATCTAAAAAAATATAAAAATGACCTAAAAAATTACGTAAACAAAAATTTAGTAAAATTTCAATTTTAAGTAGTAGTAAAATAAATTATTAGAAATAAATTAAAAAGTAAATAATAAATAACAAAACAATTTAAGTTTTCATCCAACTATAATAATAGGTATGTACTTCTTACAACAAAAATTTACCAATAATAATAATAAAATAATTTTTTGAACAAATGTTCTTTAGAATCTAAAATTTGAGAAAAATGCAACACATTGTATAACTATACTAAAAGGACCGGTTATTTTCGGTTAAAATCGACGATACCGCAGAGATTGCGTTGGCATTATTTCCGCGACTCACGGCGCCACCACTTAAGATGATCTATATGTAAAAATAGAAAATAAAACTACTATATTTTGAATAAAAGGAGCACGAAACTAATTAGTAATTCTTACCTAAGATAACATTTTATAGGTTCGGAGGAAAAATATTCCGAGTCGTCGACATCCTATAGAGATAGAAATATATACATCACAACTAATCGTTCGAATGATATACATAATAATTATTATTATTATGATTACTTTTCAAAATATAGGCCACCGCCCGCCACGAACACGTGCGGACGAAGAGTGGCTCGACGCGTGAGCAGAGGACCCAACACCTGACGTCCGGCATGCCCACGGTGACCATGGTGGCCGCCGGCGCCAAGGACATCGGCGGCGGAGGGTCTTCGGACGCGGACGCGGACGTTGACGTGCTCGCCGACGCGGACACGGCCGGCGCCAAACCGTCGGACGCGAACACCGGCCATGGCAAGATCCGCGAATTCTTGTTCGGCAAACCGAACAAAATCTTCAAGAGCCTCATGCGGACCGGCGTCAGAGTGGTGCAGCGCGGCATGGACGCGTTCCAGGGGGTGTCGAACAAGGTGTACACAGTGGCCCGGAACCAGATCGGCGGGTCGCGCGCCGGCGGCTCTTCGTCCGCGGCGTCCAGCAAATCGGACGAGAGCGGCAGCGGCAGCGCCGGCGACCGGAAACAGGTGAAGCGGCAAGCGGCCGCGGCGAAAAAGCCGACCGGCTTCGTCAAGTCGGTGGCCAAAATGCTCAACACCGGGATCGCGGGCATGGAACAGGTCACCGACCTGGGCCTGCTGTTGGGCAACATGGGCACGCACAAGATCATGGCCACGCTGGACGGCAAGTCCGGCAACCAGGAGATATTCAATCTGATCGTCAAATACGTCGGTACGTATTGCACGCCATAATATAGTATGGCGTTGGAGCTAATTTTATTGTCGTTGTCGTCGGTTTTGATAGTTATTTATTACTTTTTTAATAGTTTAATGTTAATTTAAAAAATTCAAACCCAAGACTCATAAATATAAGGATGAGAAGTTATCGGAGGTAAAATTGGCAAAATATGCATACAAATTATTTTATATAACCAAAAAATAATTGCATCTATGTAAATAAATTAAATTGATTGCATTGGACATTTGAACATTTCCAACATCTTATACGACGACGATTGTCCGAATAAATATTTTTACAACGAGTAAAACTTCTATAAATCTAAAAAATATATTTATTTGTATAAATATCGTAACATTCACGTTTAATTATTATTATTTTTTTTCATACCTCCAAATTATTTGCAGGCCACTGGCCATTGTTTTATTGTAACAATCGTGCACATACGAAACTAAAGTTTTTTTGTTCAACTTTTGTTTTATGTGATAAATTAATGTATTCAAAAACGCATTTATATAAGTACACAAAAAATCATTAATATGCTTATCTTAAAAAAAAATACTAAAATAAGCAACAAAAAAAACTACAAATATGAACTCACTAGGTTAAAAAACGAGGTTTGATTATTTTTACTTTTTAAAAACTTCTCCCAAAAATACAAATTTTAAAGAAACACATATTATTAAGCATATCGAATAAAAATCAAATCATGTCGCTCAGAATTTAATATGTTCTTTATGATCGTTAAATCATCGAATTAATTAATTAATATTGAATAATTGTGTCATAACTAAATTTTTTGTTAAATTTATTATTAGACAACGTGAATGCATTACATTAATTGTACTTACCGTTTCTAAACCATAATATGTGGAGCGATCCACCCTGCGGGTATTTTCCCATCGGCTTATACTCAAAAGTGCATTGCCAAAATATGCCTATTTTGATCTATACTCCGTTTCACGAGAGAAGGTACACGAGTCGCGCATCCGACTGCCGCCGTCAAACAGCGCGGAGGCCAAATTTCCCCCACTTTTTACTGCCCGGCGGCTAGCCAAATCGATTATACACCCCGATAACATTCGGTGTAACGTTTAGTTGCCGTTTAAATTTTGTTATGTACGTTAGCAGCGCTAACTACGTATGCGAACGAGTCGTTGCCGACCGCAGCCGGAACATTTTACGATCGTGAACGAACGGGCGACATTGGTGGGAGATGCGCATCGACGGACGAAAAAACGTGTACCTTCTCTCTTGAAACGGAGTATACAGGCTGCAGCTGCGGTGGACACGCGAAGGCGTTTTTAATATTGTTTTTGTTTTTATTCCCAATCCTCGATCTTCATTCTACATATGAAATTGCTTATTTTTCGTGATCAGTATACTTGAAGTATTACTACACCATTATGATGAGGAGATCATCGGGTTTAGAATTTAAATGTTTCCGGATTATTTGTAAACGCCTTCAGCAACAGCTAGACGGTGGCTGCGAAATGCCAAATACTACATAAATTGGTATATATTTAGGGTACTACCATAAAATGTTTTTGATTTAAAATCCTTTCTATTATCTAATTTGTCAAATTTTTCATTAAATTTACTTATTAATTATTATACCTTGTATACACAACCAGTAAATATATATTATCTTGTGAAAAAAAATTTAATTGGTTACATGACCATTTATATTATATTTTAATCGTGTACAGACTTGTGTGTTGTACAATTTACGGTGCAATAATAGCTATATAGAGTATAGTTATACGTACGAGTATACCTATCAAACTAACTCACAACAACACGCGCTACACGTGTGCAAACACTGTTAAGGCAAATTGTTAAATTCACTAATGGGAACTACTTTTATTGTACGCATATGCCCAAATTTCAATATTCTCGCTTAGTTGTCTGGTATATCTCGGTAAGTGTCATAATATCCCTAATTTAGAAATATTTTGAAAAATATACCTACAATTTTATCATTTTAATAAATTTGCTTCTAAAATCCAATAATTTTGAAAATCGGTAATACTAAATACAAGTAAAAAAAATAATGTTCAAATATATCAATCGTAAGAGCAAACTTTTTTGAAATACGAATATAATATTGTCTTTTTGCAAATTATAATACATAGTTTTAATTACACTATTTAATTTGTGTTGAAATGTTGTTGACTTCGTCATCTTTTTTTATTTTAAATGAATACAATATAATATGACAATTTAAAAAACAAAATTCCTATCCTAAAAATGTTTAAATGTAAATAAATAACAGATGAACCGATTAAATCAACGTTCTTATTTTTTCTCTTGAGAACATAATTCATTACATCGTTTCATCCCATTTATATTTTTGGCAAATTAATTTAAATCTAATTGCCTACGTACGTATCTTTATTAATATAGTTTTCATTTTATACTTAAAATTGTATGTAGATTTTTGGCAAAATTGAGACCACTGAAATAACCTTATCCTAATGCATACCTACATGTTATACGTAATATTAATTATTATGAATGTATAATGTACCAAACCAACATATATACAATTATAATTAAACAGTCTAAGTGTCTAACCTTATAAAACAAATAAGTACCATCATGTTTTCAAAGTAAACATGTTGATTGAGTGCACGTCGTAAACTTGTAGGTATCTACATCATTTAGCTTAAAAACTTTTGATTATATTTTAATATTTCATAATATATAAAATCATATAGTATTATAACGATCTTAATGTTCATATCATATAAATTAGGTACGTGTATGAAACAGAATTTCCTGTTGTTTTTTTTTTTTTTTTGAAAAAGGGTCCAAAGTCGGAAAAGGGTCCAAAGGCAGTGCGGTTCAGTTCATCGACGACGTGGGTACGATATCGACTTTTGTAGCCCAAGACGACGATATTACCAAAGCGATATCTACACTAATGGAAAGGTTAATGAGCAACCCCAAGGTGGTCAAAGCAATGATTCGTTTGGTTCTCACGGTTTTGGACTCCAGTCCGTCCACGGCGTGCTTGCTAGACCAATTGCCGTTGTCACCCCAAGACGTGCGGATGGTGTTCGATATATTCGTAGGTAGCAACGGACAGATGATGTTGAAAACCATTGCGGGGCTTGTGTCAGACTTGACCACAGGACCAGACACGAAAGCGTTTTTGGAATCGGCTTTAGGCATGATGTCCATGTTCAAAAGGTATACTGTTTTAATCGCCGCCTTATTCATCAGTCTTGTCGAACTTAATAGTACCTAAAACTACTTATTGAGTTATTTTATTATAAACATGATATATATGCATGTGGGTGTGACGGGCATGGCCTATCTAAATAAATGTCAGCGTGTGTATTTAAAACAAAACAATGTATTGTATTGGGTATACATCAATAAAATTACAAGTAAAAATTAAAAATAAATACCTAAGAGATACAATAAAAAGGTTAAAACCGGGTGAAATTATATTGAAATACGTACGTGGATTTCGCCACAACATGGACGTTTGCTAAGAACATGAAAGAATGTATCAAAATGGAATGGAAACTTCATCAATTTTTGTCGGCTATTGATTCGGCCGGATACTGTTCTTACTCGTGTATATTTATTGATTCCACCGATGCTTATGTAAGATTAAAATATATATTGACATTTAAAATTTTTTGGAAACGTATAATGCGAGGGATAAAATAATAAAATATGTACGTCCTAATATCTTTCATATGTACACATGAAGTTTTAAATACAAAAATAAAATCGTTTCAATTTTTCATTTCGAGAGGTCGAAAGAAAAAAATTCTATTACTTTAAAAAATAACGGGAAAGCGATGATTCTATTTCGAAAATGTAATATACCTATATATATGTTACGGTCAATGTGGTCATGCCGGGACAATGTAAACCACGAATTTTTTTTTAACCAACTAACATAATTTTTTTATTATTATTATAAATTATAATTATTACCTATTTATAGTATTGATTTTTTTTTAAAACAATGATTATTAATTTTATTCATGTATCATAATATTACAAATATTTTTATGGAATAACAAAACCAATTAACAAGTATGTATCATCATTCATCATAACTATAAATTTTTTGAACACTGTGTATAAACTTATTTTTGTTACTTATCGTACTGCCTATTTAAGAATCATAGTTTTCCCATATGGATATGGCCATATCGGAATGATAAAAGTAATAGCTATCTTGATAAAATCCGTCAACAATACAATATGAACAACAATTGATATTTTCGACTAACCAGTCGAGTTTTTGTGCTGTAAACGATTATATACTTCGTTACTTTGTACATGTTTTAAAAATGGAATCCACATTTTTTGAACATTTGAACAAAGTTATCGAAACGAAAAAGTCTAACAGTACTTTTATTAGTAAATCTAAATATTATGAAATAATTAATTATTTAAAACAACTGAAGCTAGAGAAGAAAACCAATTTAAAATGAATGAAAAAATATGATGTTATGACAGTACTAGGAGACGAAAAATTAATTATAATTATAATTTATAATAATAATAATAAAAAAAATAATGTTAATTGGTTAAAAAAAATTTGTGGTTTACATTGCCCGGGCAGAACCACATTGACCGGGCAATGCATACATTGCACATTGCTCGTAATATATATTTATATATATATATATATTTATGTGTGAGCTATGAATTACTTGGTACCACAAAATTAAATTATTAACCTATATAGGTTATAATCAAACCAATTACTTCACTTAAAAACGGCTAAAACTTAAAAAACAAAAAATAGATTTGTTATAAAAATAATTTAGTTGGATATGTCTGAAATGCAGCTGATGATATGAGACACGCATAAATACACTATAATATATGTTAGATGACAGACATTATATATACGTTTTATACACAAAATAAACTTCCGTGGCCTGAACGCGTTGTTTTGAATTCAAAGTAAGACCGTACGGGAAAATTATGAAGAAAAAACTATTCGTATTGTGACTATATAGTTTTTATGAAATTTTGTTCCAGTGACGATCCAGGGGCGGCTACTAAGAATCCGGACAAACCAGCTGAGTCTATCGTTGGATCGCTGACTAGTTTCTTTACGGGCGGTGACCTAGAGGAAGAAGAAGGTATTGACGACAACAGCAATTCTGCACCCCCGCCGGAAGTCAATAACAGGAAAAAAATCAGCCGTGCAAGCGGAACTATATCAAAACCGTCTACGAAAAAACCAAAAAAAGACGACGACCCTTGGTTCAGTAACACCGCAAGCTCGTTCGAATCGCCAGCGAAAAAATCCAAATCCAGCGAAGACCCATGGTTTAGCCGTAGTGGAACTGCGTCGAGTTCGTTACCAAAAAAAACAGCCCCGCCCAAGCCGGATAATTGGTTCGAGAGCAGCAGTACCATTAGTGGAAAAGGCAAGGTCAGCCGCGGTAGCGAGTCCGTCGGCGATAAAAACAATAATAGCCATTTGAAAGTGGTGACCGAAAAAAGTGGCAGCGCGAGCTTCAGTGACGATGACGATACAATCAAAATTTCTGCCAAACCGGTGGATGGGAAGACAAAAACAAAAATCGTCGCCAAAAAGCCCGTCGTCGAAGAGGTTGACGATTTCGACAGCGGCGAATACGACTAATGACAATGGAGTTATCGCCACTAGGTTTGAAGGCACGCCTATAACTATTTATATTGTATATCTCGACTTCTACTATATTTTACAAACGGTACAACGATATTAAAACACAATCCATATACTCAGCATCGCAATAATGCGCAAAATACATGTATACATATATATCTGTCGTTAAGTTGAACCGCAAACAGATTTGTAATAGCAATATAAAAAACTACATAACTACCTACTGCATTTTAAACATTTTCAAATTATATAAATTTATTTACATTATACTACATATTATTATTATTTTCATCATATTTAAAATAAGAATATTAACTTAATACCTAGTTTTTGGTAATCACATACGACATAACATAGACATATAGAGGTATAAGTACTATAGGATGGCAATTTTATGATATACGCGAAAAATTCAAATATTTTTATAAACCAAATATCAACAAATTGTCATCAGATATTACACAAAAAAAAAATCACATTAAGAAAATAAATAATTTACAAAATAACGTTATTATATTATGCACATAAACCTTTTTTTTAATAACTCGAGTCCTTACATTAATTATATACAATAAAAAAAAACGATAATTTTTTTCTTATAATATTCTTCATAGCGTTCAAATAATTTGCCATCCCTGGTCTATACAATATTATAAATGATGTTAGGTAAACCGTATAATTATTTGATAATTTGATATAATTTGCTCTGACAAATAGTATTATCCTATGATAATATCAGGGATGACGAACCCATAAGAAAAAGTTTTAAATAATATATGCGACGACATCTAGATGACAATAATGTTATTGCTTGTAACGCATTGAACTCTATGTTCCGTAGGTTATATTAAATTGCTATTTAGCGAAAAATGCGATTAAAATATTATAATATATAATATTTAGTAGTCAGAAGCGGACCGAGTCCCAATCGGCCCACTGTTTACCAAAAAAATAAAATAAATAATGTGTATAATAATATTAATAACCAATACCTAGTGCAGGTACAAAAAAATTTTATCTCCTAATTTCTTAGTTTATAAAATGTTTAAAAAATTGTAAAATATGTTTGTATTTTTTTGTTGCGTGATTTGAGTTTGATTCCCTTAAATTTCATTACACATTTATTGTAAGTAAAAATGTTTCTACATTAAAATGTATACTGCAATAGATGTGTCTCAAATCTGAATAATAAAAAAAAAAAACAATAATACCAAACGAATAAGTACTTAACTAAAAAACAAATATTATTTTAATAATATCAAATTACCTATATAATATAATTATTATATTGATATTATAATATTATTGAGTTTTAAAAGTATTGAATGAAAAATAAAAAAAGCCAACGGCACGCAGTGTTCCCAAGCGGTCACCCATCCAAGTACTAACTACGCCCGACGTTGCTTAACTTCAGTGATCGGACGAGAACTGGTGTATTCAACGTGGTATGGTCGTTGGCAAAGGAAACGTGTTATCCGAGTAACCAAAACTACCATTGTAGTAATCTGGCAAACTGCTATAATCTGAAAAAAAAAAATAATATTATTATATATAATGATGTTTATTATAATTTATATACCCAGTCGTTTCGATCGTTTGAAGAAGTTCCCATCCACCATGAAGTTGTTTTTCATCATATCATTATATATGGTTCTAAAGTCTCGATTAATTATTATAGGCACCTATACCGTAATTTGTCCAGTATCGATGTGCCCTATTACGTGCCTAACAGAAGTGGCTCGAAACAATTAACATTTTTGACTACATGCGTCAAAAATATGTACCTATGACCTATCTAATATTCTAATGTATTGAAATCCAATTTTTTTTTCGCGCAGCTTCAGCAATTATCGCGGTTTTTGATTACGCGGTCCAGCGTCGTAAACTCGTAACTAAAGATTTTTTCAGGACACATCCGCGATACTTCGATGGAAAGATTTATATGTATGTAATTATATTATGGAAATAATGGAATTATATATATTCAAATATTCAATAGACAATAATATATGAAAGATTTGTTGTGCGTCGACGATAAGCCAACGTTATGATTTCATTATCAATATTAGAGATGATCTATATATTGCGACCATCTCTTGCACTAGTTTGCACTCTATACTCTATTTAGTCTATACTCTATAATATTAATAGCTTTCACACATCTCTTTTTTTTAATTCTTTAATTTATTTAAAAGTGTGCGATTAGGAGGTACCTAGGTATTTGTTTTTAAACAAAAAACAATACAAATCGATTAAACAGTTAACAGAACGACAAAAGGTATTGTGTATGCTCAAATTATCCGTGGTCAATATTTTTACAATTTAGTTAGGTTAACGTATAAAAAAACATGCAATTATAATTTTTTTTATTTTTGTACGCTTTTATATTAGTAAGTTGTACTACAAAATATTATAATTATTATTGTATTTATTGAGGGTATTTTGCAAAATACCAGATTTTGAATAATAAACGACCGCAGTAGGTACTTGCTGCGCGTTTTCATAAATTATTTTGAGTATAATTTTCAGCAATTATTAATATGAAATGAGTACCGACATTATAACTATGTACGATTTGGATTTTATCACATCCGTCATCCTCTGTTACTCTGTAGTCATCCCCCACTGAATGTATAATCATTAACATATAGCTAATTACAATTACATTTTTGAAAATGCTAACACAATTATCTATTTTATATTAAAAATATTAATAAACATAATACTCGTTTAACAAACCTATCAATTGGGTAGTTACACTACACTAGTACTTAGTACTATCGCCACATAACAGGTAAATTATGTTTTTTTCTTTTTTAATGAATAATATTTCTACTAGCGAAAACCAGATCCCTCTTTTTAAAGTTTGGGCAATTATAGATACTTAGACAAAAATATAGTACGCTCATCGTACATCCCATGCAGAAGAAGACCGCGACAACGAAGTACAGATAATACGTATACCGCGAGTATAAAGAGTGATTTAAATCTACAAGTAGATAAAACAATTGATTAACTGAAGAATCAAACAGCAGAGATATTTGGATAAGGAACTCAATAAAAATTAAAAGCACTGAATGATATAAATGACTTATAAAAGTGTTTAAAAAAATAATTATAATCAAAACATAAATAATCAGTTTTGTTTTATTATATTTACACACTCACACTTCACGTAATACAATATAAAATAATAGTAGTAAAACGTCAATATTTTCTACAACAATCATATTGAATTTCATATTACATATGTTGTACAAAGTATATTTATAGTTATTATCGCATTTAGCGGTGAGAGCAGTACCTATATAGTCGGTAGTAAACACTACACATATAACATAATATATTATAATATTATAGAAAAAAATTTACACAAATACATAATTGTATTAACGTGCATTAAAATATTACAAATAAAAATAAAAAATAGACTCTCATCTGGAATCTTCCCACTGTATAAATATTATAAATACAAATGTCCAAAAATCGTTGACGAGGACGGAAATGATATAATTGTCTTCATCGCTATATAAAATAATAATAATAATAATAATATGGCCACCACCGCCGTGGCGTTTTACACTATACTCATTCTTCATTCGGCATGTGCGTTAGCACCAGCCAGACTATATCGATCATCGTACCGTACGCACTATATATAAGCTCGTCGTTTAAGAGGTATTTTTTAAGCGCCCACGGCTAATTGTTTATATCCGTTTATCGTGTAAACGTGTATAGTGTATAGTATAACGATAATGATACAACTAAAATAATAATAATAATAATGACGATAACAATAATATATAATAACTGCTATTCACCGAACTATATAAGGTGTAATATATAGGTACTACTGCTTGGGTTAACAATAATTAAATCAACACTGGAGTGACGACGACGAAGGTAATAATCATGACAGTAATAGTAAAAAAAAATAATAATACTAATAATGATGACGATGATAGTTATAAGTAATAGGTAATAGGTAAGTAATACAGATTATTCACAAACAAAAACACGTTATTTGTGATTGGCAGCAGCGGCGGCGAAGGCTTCGACAAGGAAAAAAAACAATAATAATAATAATGATATCTAATGAAGAAAATAAAAAAACAAAAACGTTTTTAAATGATGAAGGCGTGCGAGAAGCAGCGAGAGGAGGAATGTCTCCGAGCGGTGGCAATAGTGTCGACTCTTCGGAGTTATTGTTGTTGTTGAGCGTCGGCAGCGGTCGAGGGCGGCGCTTTGAGCAACAGGTCGCCGTATTGGAGTAAAGCTTCGGTCAGCGAGTCAGTGACCTGAGGCGACGAACAACATTGTTGAGTGTGCGGTACGCACCGCACGAGGCACGGGTACAGTCTGATCAACTGGTCCCACACGGCTTTGCTGACTGGTGATATGAATAAAAAATAAAAATGTAAGTGGTTGGCGCACGTCTGATTATATGGTTTCGAACGGGTGGCAATATTAATGCGAATTGGTGGCTTCAAACGGACAGGTGGATGTGGACCCAGAAAAGGATGGGGAAGCGGCAAAGTGGACATTTAACCCCATAAAAACATAATTGTGTAATATTATCGTTTGGTTTTCTTATATTTATATTAATTCGGGAGTTGGTAAGCTAGATTAATTCATCACCTTGAATAATGCAATAATAGAATTTGAATAAAACTGTGTGAAAACGATGAGGCTCGGGCAAATATGAAGACTAAAATAATCAACATATTGTCATACCGTTACATTGCTCCCTTATATTACATAACATATTTATTATAAAAGATCTGTTGGTTCTTACCTTTGTCGGGAGTTTTTTTCAAAGACACAATGAGTGTAGCGATTGCTTTCAGGACAAATGATATTTCCGACATGCGATACCTATACAAAATACAATTGATACATATTAATATTTTTAGACATTAAATAGAAAATAGTAAAAAAAAAAAATGCAGTTCGTTTATGTCAATTCTCTCGTAAGTACTTTTTAAAATATGATTCTAAGCATTATAATATAACAATACTATATTACTATAAACATTTATTATGTTTAGCATTATATTTAAAATTAAAATGGTTATTTTTAGTTATTATTTTTATATCTTTTACGAATCCGAATTGATCAACTAAATTAACTATGTAATGAAAGATGATATTTTAAAAGACGAATAATTAATTTTAGTTAAATATTCACTTAATGATGATCTAAGTTTAATAGTTTTAAATGTAAAGCAACGACAGATGTAATATAAATTTATTATAAATCAGTATATAATTGGTAATTGGATATGAACCTGGGCAATGGACACTTTCCGGTCAAACTTTGATCATGACAGAACTTCTCGACAACCTCCTGGAATCTGTGCAGCAACGCCGTAACAGCGAGTTTGCCAGTAATCAGTTCGGCGTCCGCGTTGGATTCGTTACCACCACTGTTCACCGTTGCCGCTGCAGTATCCGTCGGTGGAGGTGACGACGATGATAGGCCATCTACCAATGAAAACTGCAATAGCGTTTCAAAACACACTTTGGCGAACTGTTCTCGTAAGAGGGATGGCGGCGAGAAACCGCCGACGCCAGAGCCCGTGACACCGCCAGAAACGCCTCCATCGCGGCAATCCACCATCATCATCGTATCGTATCCTGTTATACCCACACCCATCAACAACACCGATTAGTACACGAAAATAAAATCGTCGGAGCAAACGGCGTGCCAAAGGTATCGTCGAACCATAACATATAAATATATTTATTTATTTTTTAAAGTATTTGCAACAAAAACACGTACCACCGCCGCCGTACGGATAGTTGGGCAATGTCGACGCGGTGGTGGTGGACAACACCGAGCCTCGATTCAGCAACACCACCACTCGCATGATGAACTCTCTAGGCACGTTGGTTGACTGCGACAGTATTTCATCCTTCAAGAATTCCACCAGCTGACAGTCAATTATCACAGAATCGTTTTCGTCGTTGTCGTCCACCATTTTATTGCTTTTCAACATCGCGGATGCTGGAGGTAAGCTGCGCAACACAACGGAGTAAAAACAAGCGATGAGTTAGGTGCGAATAACAAAGCAAAACATTTTTAATACGTGCGTAACAACAACGAACTTCTTTGGGAATAATATGTCTTCCAGAACGGAACCAAGCGGTGACCAGATAGAAATATAATCGTCTCCAGCGGAGTCTCGTGCCAGCGGCACCCCCACTGACAGCACATTCATTAAGCCGACCACCAGTAGTTTCCACGTGTTCTGTTGCTGTTGCTGACGTCGCCGCACTAACATGAGATGCTGCTGTTGTTGCTGTTGAACGTGTTGCTGCTGTTGTTGTTGCGTGCTTCCCGACGATAAGGGAGTAACATCCATATGGTAATGGAATGACGGAGCTGGTGTCGGATAGGAAGAGTATCGGCCGGCAAGAGGTACAGAAAACACCTGTGTGCAAAATGAGCGAAATTATTACCTCTCTTGAAAATTTAAATTTCAAAAAGTATTAGCACTTTACGTGATAACAAGAAAAAAAAACTAAAATATGTAACTTATAATCAATAAAAATAATTTAAAAACGCAGCAATTGTTTTGATAAAAGTAAAAACCTTATTTAAGATCTATCAAGATAAAATAAAAAATAAGTGTGATTAAAATAATATACCTACATTGGCTACGTCCAAATGGTAATGATTATGGATTTAGGTAAACTAAATAAAGATAATTCTAAATTGTATTCTTTAAGATGTAACCGTCTTCAGTAAATAAGAATACATACTAAAATAATGCATTTAAAATATAACAGGAGTATACTATAAATAGAGACAGCTGCATAGTAATAGATTTCTGTACGACACTGTCAATAATGAATTCAGATTTTTATAATTTCATAATTTTTTAAGTACGAATTAATTAAATAAATAATGTTTAGCGCACACCATACTGGTTAACTATAATTTACCTCAATGATTCGTCTCAAAATCTCGCCTTTAACTACGCATGTTTCGGCCGCCGTCATTCCATACAAATCAACAATCATGAGCACTGCTTTTTCACCAAATGCTACGTAATTTGAATCGATAGCCACCGCCGCTGCAAACTGTATTAAATAAGGATAAAAAAAATGATAATGAAAATAATATATTATATTATATACATAACAATATGCAGAAAAGGCAGACACGTACCTTGTTGTGATGGTGAAATTGGTCGACCGCCGTTGCACCGTTTGTCAATTGCTGTCTATCAACACCGGTGTTGGATACAGAAGGCGGTAACGGAGGGCACACGAAACGGCAGAATTTCAACAGTTGATCGAAGAGAGGACACAGAAATCTCTGGACCAGTTGACTCCGCTGCCGTTGCTGCTCCGCCGAAGTCATTGAGTTATTTTTATCTATGTCACCACTGTCACTACGTATCGGCGTATTATCAGCGACAATAGATGACGAAGGTCCTGCACCATTAAATTCTTCTTCGTCGAAAATCAATGTTTCCCGTTCTAACGTTTCCAGACACTGTAAAATCTCGTCCTGCAATCGAGTCAACTGTTGTTGACTGTAACTACCACCGTAGTAATTCTGTTGTTGTTGTTGATGATGATAGTATTGATGATGGTGATCAGACAGAACCACCGCCGCTGATCCGTCAACAGCAGCTGCTGCATCCAATACTCGGAAAAGATCCTTTAAATCTTGGTCAGTGAACCTTAAAATACAATAGTATGAGAACTGTGGTTACTACAAGAAACATTTTTAGAGAAAATAAATAACTATTTTTTCTACAATATATTTAGGGGGTTATACAAATAAGTATACACAAATAATAATGATTAATAAGCCCTTTTCATAACTAAAATCAATGTTAAATCACAAAGCCGCTACAATTGAAACATACAAAACAATTTTAAATTTTCAAATCTATAAAAACAATTGTGCAAGTAGGTCTAAAACCATGAAGTAGGTACTTCAAAAATTTGAAAATCGTATCACCCTCAAAGACTAAAACAATAAACAAACGTTATTGCAGAACCAATATTCCCATATTACAAAAAAATGAAATATATTAATATAATATATATACTGTATACAAAGGACAAAAAAGATACCCCGTGGCACTTATTGAAACGTACCTGGTTTTGATGCGCGTAAATATTAACGGAAATATTTGCAACAGGGCCGTTAAAAATTTCTGCTTATGTTGCAGAGACTGATGATGTTGTTGTGGCTGCTGATACTCGCGACGACGACGGTCTTCCGCTCCGGCCGCTGACGATCCGCTGCTGGCAGCCGTTGTCGGAGGTGGATTAGCGGGACTTTCAACAATTGTCGTTTCAGTAGCAGCCGTTGCGATTCGCATCCACACAGTCCATGTACATGTCCAAATTTCATTTTCCACCAACGAAGACGGCGGTGTCATTGTAGGTGCGGCCGATCCAGCAACTCCGTTTTTACTTTGCCAATCTTCTTCTCGCGGCAACCGATCCTCAGGCGCTGCGTTTTTATCGTTTGGCGTCATATTTGTACCATCACCGACGTTATTGGAGTTGCTATAAACCATTAAGAGTTCGTGCAACGAACGCAACCCTGCCAACGATACCTAAAATAAAAAAACAATTTATAAACGAGAATATAACGAAGATTTTTCATCAATCGATAATAAAATAAATATCTACTGCACTACACTTTACTTAATATACAAACCTCCACATTTCTATTTAAAGCCGCTTTTTCCATGTATTCCAACAGCAAGGTCCACGCCTTGACAAAATCTCCACCAACTGTCATTGAGTACTTCTCTGCGTTAAACACCCTGGCTAAACCATACAGCGTAGATACCTTAATTTGAAATACATAATAGAACATAAAAATTAGGAATACCGTTATTACACCTCCATTAATCTTAAAAAATCAAAAACAAATATTCAATCTAACCTGCGTTTCTGCCCATTGTTTCTGATCAGTATTCCGGGAATGGTGTATCAGTATCGTACCACCACCCGCCGATCCACTTCCACCACTTCCCCCTCCACTACTACCACCCGTACCGTCGGAAGCTGCAACCGTATTGCACGTAGAATCACTGGCCGACTCGCAGAGCATTTGTACTTTGTTCATTAAAGGAAACAGTACCTACAGAGCAACCACAATATTATCACATGTTCACACAATAATCATAAACAATAGACACAGAATACATAAAACAAATAAAATGTATTACCTGCCACAAAACAGCATTCCACGATGACGGAGTCAATAAGTTTGCATGTGCTGAAATCGTTGATAACAATGTTTGTCCGGCCGACTTCCTAACAGCGGGTCTGGGATCGATACAAAGTTCACCTGAAACACGCATTAGAATGACAAAAATAATATTTTTGATGAATTTTAGAATGACAATTTTTAACAAATGATAACAAAAATAACAAAGATAAGTTTTATGTTTGTATACTCACCTAGTTTGGTGAATAAGCACATCCACAACTTATCAAACTCAGACATTTCCGCTAGCGTAGTGACACCTGGAAAATCGGGATATACCAGTTCTTGAGGATCATTCAACGTGATTCCTGACATTGTTGCATCTAGTGTGTTACCATCAGTCAATGCTTCACCACTAGCTCCTCGTTTCATATTGTTATCACCTCCACTATTGTTACAGAGCAGTTTGTCTTTATTATCTTTGAAATAATCAGCAACGTTCCACTGTGTATGCATAAAAATAAAATTTGATTTTAGTAAATATTTTAAGGTATAATTATTATGGTACTAATAGCTTAAAAAGCTTAGGGGAGGAATATTAGTGGCCTGTGTTCTAAGTTTAAATTAATCGAATATGAAACACAAAGTCCAAACACTGGTGCTTACGTCATAATAATAGCGTAGTATAAACCTTAACCATATGAAATTATGAACAGTGTAAATAGTGTGATGAATATATTATTTACCATAAATATAAATTCATATTATAGCTATGGTTAAATTATTTGTATTACTATAATCTTAAATTAATAATGTTGGTACAACTCAACCAATGCACCAAACGTTTCAAATAGTTAAATTAATATATAGTGTAAAATTCTAGTAACAAAAATTAAACTATACTAATCTAAAATAAAAATTATTTAAATTTAAATATTTAGTATAATTATTTATTAGAATAATTTGATTTTGGGTGACATTTAGAATTTCAAAGTATTTCTCTGGTTTTGTATTTACATTTATTTTATAAGCATTCACTTATAAATAGATATTTTTAAAATTTACATTACCAAAAAAGAATTGTATATTAACTACTTCAAACTAATATTTTTGTGTGGGGTTAAAATTTCTAAAATATCTATCACTGTGTGTATTTCATCACAATTATCTATAACCTTTATTTTATTAAAATATGTGCTTTACCTACTTAATCGAAGATATACAGTAAAAATTTATTACAATTGTAATTTACAAATAAATGTTTTAAATAATATTTTTACTTTATCTAATAGGCATGGGTAGCCTATAACAATAAATGTATTTATTATCCGTTTTTGGTACTTTAACCGATTATACAAATAACTAGTAAAATGTTTTTTTTCAGTCTATGTTAATACTCAATACTGTCTAAAAGTGAATTTGGATTTTGGGTGTTTAGTTGCCTTAACCATTTCAATTGTGCTTGCAGTCATACTTGTAAACATTCCATGAGTTTTAAGATATATTCATTTTTTAATGGTTAGTTTATTAAAACAAGTGGTTTTTTTAACAAAAATATATGTTTACCATTAATCCTAATGCTGTCAACGATATGTTCAAGTCACGTGTTTGCATTCCAAATTTTGCTGTGGTTTCCAGACACAAAGGTAAGCATTTGCATGGCATCAGTGGCAAAAAATCAGTGAGTACCAGTTCTAAACACTGGAATGCTATTCTTATCAGGTTCTCTCTGAACAATTTAAACAATTAATCAATATTCAATACAGTTTACCAATCATTATAAATAATATATTAATATACATGTTTATAATTTATAATAAATAATAGATCATTATAATAGTTATAAAAATATAGTATAATATAATTGAAAAAAAAGACATTACCCATGACGGTCAGATACAGCACCAACTATGTTCAATACTAATGGCCAACCATGTGATAATGTCTGTCCTGATCCATGCAGTACTTGTAATACACATTCCAATTGCCGTTGTCTGACATCACCATTCATATTTAATGACAATTGTGATAATGGACTTAGTAATAATATTTGTAGTTTCTATTATAAAAATGTGTATCAATCAATAATAGTTTTAACAACAGGATTTTCCAAAGTAAATATATATTTTATTTTATTTTCATAACATGGTATACAGTACTCGTGGTATAACAAATTTCAAAAGACTAAGAAAGAAGTTTATTATATTAAGAATATATTATATCATTATTTGCATTATATACCAAGATATTTCCAAGACAATGACAGTTTTGTTTGTTAAATTTAGATTTTTGTTATGCTAAACTTCGTTATATCACGAGTTGATTATAAAAATGTTATAGGTACAGGGAAACATTTGTTTTTAAAAATAATTTAATAAAAATATGGTACCCTAATGATACAACTATCATAATTCATATGTAATTCTGTAAGGTACAGTGTTCCTTCAATCATAACATAATTAATGTACCAATAAGTGAAATTTAGGTAGAAGTTCAAAGTAATAAATCATGGATATTAAACTAACTTGATTATCTTTCAGCGGAGGCTGATATTTATACTGTAGAGCCGCTTTCACCAGGTATGTTATAGCTTCGACACCCCATTCACGCATTCTAATGTGTGGATGCTGACAAACATCCAACAAGTGATTAGTCACAGGTCTCCAAAGTATGTCAATACGTGAAAGATTAACTAATCCAGTTTCTAAAAGTTTAGCGACAGCAAACAGTGATGGTTCCTACATATATACAGAACAATTTAATTAATATACATAGACAAATTATAGTTGTTATATTATGTAACAGTAAAACTTACCCGATTGCAATAGGCCAACTCCATGGCTTCATGTGACAACTTGCAGAGTGCATCAATTAAATGGTGAAGAGCAACATCATCCAGATATCTACTGGACTCAAAGAGCCGACTGAGCATGGTTGAAAGTACAGGCAGGTCGGCGGCCATAACAGCCGTTGTTATGACAGCAACATTTGATGACGAAGTTGTTGACACTGAAGAAGTGGACGATGATAGTGAGCCAACGACCGTACCATCTGCAACAGTGGCGGAATTGGTGACACTTGAGTGTCTATTTGGCACCGATGTAGCAGCACTATTTCCTGCTTTAAGGCTTCCACCAGTTGATGGTTTCAAGCCCAATATCCAGACAAGATGCTGAAAAAAAAATTGTTGATATTATCTAGTTATCTGACTTAGCCTATACAATCACTGATAACAAAAAAAAAGTGATAGGCATAATACGGATAAATAGTGTGACGTCACATACGTTATTAATCCTTATCAACATTTATTTTGGATCCAAACAAAACAAAATACACATTTAAAGTGTATATAAAATAAAATAAATTTTTAAGTTATAATCTTTTAAAACAGCTAAATCTATTAAATCTATTCACAAAAGACAAATGCAAAATAAAAAAATGTTCTAAACTGTTTTTAATTATTTTAACAAATAAAATTAATTTAATAATTATTTTTGTATACATTTTAAATAGTTTGTTTGGATCCAAATGATCCAATTAATAAAATATGTAAGACTTGATAACATGTATGACGTAGGCACTATTCAAGGGTATACATTGATAATTTACACTAAACGTATTGTAATGAAGAATACAAATATAGAAATAAATGATTCAATACCTGCAGAGTGGTTAATACCAAATGCCAAGATGATCCCAAAATGGAACCATGGCAATGTGCTAGTACTAACAGAGCACGCATGCACTGCAGATTCTTAGCTGTAAGCATGACAGGCCCATGGTTCTGCAGTGAGGTACCTACAAAGTCCAATAAGCAAAACCAAAAATATAAATTTAATTAAAAAAATTGGGTCTGGTGAATAAATATAAGTAGAAAAAGTGTTACCTGATGGTGATGATGACATGGTCTGCAGAACAGACGAAGGAGTGGCCAATGGAGTTCCCACAGCCACTATGACTTGTTGTTGTTGCTTGTAATCAGCTGATTCTGGGCCATACCCACCTCCAGTCGCGCTGCTATATTGTTGGTGATGATGGTCATCATACATCGTTGCAGAAGTGGCATATTGCACTGTTGGCGACGTTGATGATTGACCTGCACAACAAGTATTGACTGCTCCACTAAATACAGTCAGGTTGTAATGTGGTGGTAAGCATGCACGGCACACAGCTGTAATAAAGGCGTCACGTGGCCCCCGCATATCCAACAGACCACATAGGCCAATATATGCTTGCATTGCTTTTAGCATGTTTTCTGTGATTCCTTCGTCAGTACTACAATAGAATAATACATATTAGACAATGACAAAGACATATACAATATTATGATTAAATTACTAAATAATATAATAGAGTATAATTAACACTCACCATGACTCAATTAGCGGGCAAAATGTTGTTAGTAGTCCATACCAACTACTGTTTATTATCTGTTCATGCAATGGAGATATCTTAGCTCCAGTTGTTTGACTTTGTTCATCATTGCCATTGTCATCTTCTGGGGTGTTTTTTTGGGAAAGACTGTCAGTATTTCGTTGATGACCACGTCCATCTTCCCCAACATTAGATGATACTGCAATGGTGGAAGGCGGAAACACAACTGATTGATGTATATCGGGGCGTACTTCAATTTGAATAGCACGAACTGCATCTACTAAGCATGCATATGCCACAGATACACCATACCCATCAGCCACTTGTGGTGGTTCATCGTGTTTATCATTCATTTCCAGGCTATGAAAAAAAAAACAAACAAACAAAAATTGTAATAAATTATATTATAGGTATTAAAAAAACAGATGCAATTTATAATATTTAATTATCATCAAATTCTTATTTGTATACTTTATTCAATCTCATATTCAACAAAATGCATTACCTGTCTATTGTTGGTACACTAATATATCACTACTATCTTGATAAATATAAAAATTATATTAGAAATAATACTAAATTTAAGTTGGATAAAATATATTTTTCAGCCTGATAATATCCTTAATAATAAATTTACCCATAACTATATATAATCAAATAAATACTTATTATGGTTTATAGGAAGCTATAAGAGTACTTTTAAAAAAGGATTAATCATTAAATATTATACATCATTAACATAAGAAGGACCATTTTAATTTTTAACACATTTTGTATAGTATTAGATAATCAATTTATAATATAGTTAACATTTTTTTTTTTTTTTTTTATGAGCCTATAGTAACCTATAGGATTTAAAAAAAAAGATACTAAAACACCATTTAAATCTCAATAAATTTAATAATATCTTATACTAAAATCATATCAGTAGTTTCTTGATGTTATGAATTAGTTGATTATATACATTACTCACTAAATGGATTTAGCTTGACCAGTTGGTAGCTGGATCACTACTGGTAGCCATACACCATTACGTCCAAAAAAACCTGGTTGTGGGGACACACCGGGACCAACTGGCATGCCAGCCAATACAGTTGGTGACTGTCCTTGAAGTGCTGCGTTAGCAGTTGCTGCTAAATATATAAAATTATATTTAATATTATTATTAGTATTATTTATGTAAGTTTCAGTAAAAAAATAACAAGTACATACCCATCATTGCAGCATTGTTCATAGAACTGCCACCTGACACCACCATAGCAGGATTAAATAATGATTGCACGTATCCAGCTAATGAGTCAATAATATCACGAAATATCTTGGTGCTATGTAATTTGAGATCATAACATGCGCAAAATGCGGCTAATAGGCCAGGTTCAACCACCAGCCGATGTAATACCTCCAAAGCGACAGATCTTTGCCATGCAGGTTTGTCAGCATCCAAAAACTTGACAATCAATGACAAGAATATCTCACACTCGGTAATCTAGATAGAAAAACGAACAAAGCATTATTTTTTAATTTAATTTTTAAGAAATAATGATTAATAATAATCTTCATCACTGATGATCACAGTTCAATTTTCAATGTTAAATTGATTTTTCAAATCGAACTAGAAAATTAATTCTATAATATGTTAACTATTTATGAATTATATACGCACCAATAGCTTATGGTATTTGCGAACCAATATCGAAACGAGACGCAATAGTCGTACTGTAATAGCATAATGTGGTCTATCATCACCGCGGTGATTTGAGGTAGGACTGCCAGCACCACCAGTAACACCCATCATCATTACTGAAGAGTTATTATTGCCAGAAACAGATGAAGCGCCGCTTCCAGAGTTGGTTATTGTGTTTCTCCTAGCGCCACTATTTCCACTATGATGCTTGACATTGGGAGAAAATAGCTTAATGACTAATGCGCAGACACGCTCTTTTAATAAGTATCTAAACTCCATGTGCTAAAAAAAAAAAAAAAAATAGTTAATATAAAATATGTTTATATCAAATATTGTGTACACAGATATTTACGGCATAAACATTAAATTATTATATTAGCTATGCATCTTACACAGTTCTATTTTAATCCAGACTTTCAAGAGAGCACTTTTAACATTTATTGTTTTTATTATTTTTGTAATTTAATATTACATACTATGAATTAAAATTTTAAAATAATACAATTAAATTTTATTATTTTTTTCATTCAATATAAATAATTTATAGTAAAATCCAGAATAATTTACATTATTTAAAAAACTTGTGTGCAATTCTTGAAATTTTATTTATTCATATATGGATATTATATTTATATTTATTTATTTATATATATTATATCATATTTATATAACAATAAAAACATAATATGAATTAATATTAAAATATTTTCATGTCTTCTTAATTATAATTTTATAATCTCATCTCGTGGAGATTAATGAAATTTTAAAAATTGATAATCATCAATAACATAATAATATTAATTACACTTTAAAGTCATTGAAATTATCACTACAATATTTTATCAACTATATAAGAATATAATTATTTTTAAATTATCAGTTCTTATAATGTAGATATGTACACAAATATAAAAAATGTAATTTAAAAATCAGCTTATTTTATTGATAACTTCTTGAATATTGAAATGCAATTAAAAAAATTAATGTACATACATATAATCCAAATATTAATAATATTTTATTAAATATAAATAAATGCTACTAAATTTCTTTGATATAGTAAAATTGCATATACTTTTATAAAATTGTGTACCTTTAAATAATGAGAATAAGTTCAATTACATAAGATTAAAAGATTAGTTTCATGTTTAACTCATAAGTACAATTCATTATCTTTATAAAATGTAATAAGGTATTGAAAAATTTAAGAAATAGTTTCAAAATAATAAGACAAATATTTTGTTTATTAAAAAAGTCCAATCAGTATAGTTTGTATACAGACCTAATGATATGAAACCACCACAACTAGTTGTATGCATTATCAACTAATATTTTATTAATATATTAATTTAAGTCCTAAAATGACTTAATAGCTGGAGAATGAGATATTGATGAAAAATAATATGGATTTTTAAAATAACAAATGTGTTTATAAAAGTTATTAAAAACATAGAATACCAGATACTGAGTTACTACATTTATAATTTATATACATTAAATGGTTTGGGTTAAGGTAATCCTTTAAAGATAATTTATTCTAAATTTGATGTTTCCAATTATAATTTATGAATATATTTTTTAAATAAATATAGAATAACTGAATAAACTGTATGCACTCATGTATCAGTAAATTTTTATTTAGGCATAGCTTATTTAAATTAGACTTGATATGTATACAAAATTATAAGTAACACGAAAGAAATCATAAAAAACTAATAGTCATAAGTTGAGTATTTTCTTATTAAATTTAATAACATCTAATTTGGGTAATTAAAGTTGGATATTCACAATAATATATTATAACTTTCTACCAAAATGTATGATATTTAGTATTTATTGATAGATCAAATTTAGAGAAAAATATTTCAAGTATACCTAAATGCAGTTATTTAGCTATTTAAAGAATATTAACTTTTATACTATCTCTATAACAACTGAAGACAAGATTTGGAATGAATATAACAATTAATTACTTTATAAAACACAGGCTGAAAATCAGAAAGCACAGACTCCAGTAATTCCAGACCAAATGTCCTGGTCATTTCCGTCATTCCAACCAGCCAATATGGACGGTCAGTGTTCACCAATCGCACAAGGTCCTGTGAAAATATAGAATTGAGTATAAATTATAACACAAAAAAATGAAAAAAAAATGTATAAAACTAAAACATACCTGGAACATATGATATGCATCTGCAGCACATGGGCTCAATGAAGACACAGCAGCGATATTATCATTTCCACTTACGTTGCTACCATTATACTGATGATGATGATGAAGTTGTGGCAATGGTTGAGTTCTATTACTTTGCTGTTGTCTTTGGTCTTGTGGTGGAGCAGAGGAGTCTATGCCATTTCTTTGTTGTTGTGCATCATATCCATTATCGTCTTCACTGCAGTCTTTAAGTTGTTGTTCGAGCTGTTCGTCTTCATGCATAACACGTTCAAATACTAGAGCTACAAGCTGACGTACAGTAGCACCAGCCGTGTTAATGACGGCTTGCGAGTCTTTGGTAAAATGTAGTCGGAAACACAACACTAAATTCTGTAATATATACACATGACCATAATTAGTAAACAACAATTTAGTATGTATATAAACTTGAACAACAAACGTTGTAAAAACATTATAATTACCCTAGCTAGAGTTTCACCGCGCACCACACAGTCGGTGGTCAATAACAGCGTGACACTCTGTAATACTTTTACGTGTTCAGTCCCCGACTCCATTAGCATCCACAAGGTATCAGTTATGTAACGAGCACCTTTTTGGTCGACTGCTCGGTGTGTGATTAGTTTCTGTATGGTTCCCAGACACATCTATATAAATTTAAAATTATATTAGAAACAAAGTATAACAAGTCATGGTAAAAAAAAAACCAGATAATTATTATGGTTATTATAAAATACACTTAACCAACATGTATATTGTACAGACCTTGACGATTTTTGGCTCCTTGGTCTCACACCCCTGTACAACAGGATATAGTATTTGATTGACAACATAATATATCTGGTGATGATGGTGGTGTGGTTGTTGTTGTTGTTGCAAGTGATCGGCCGCAACAGCCGCTGAGTTTCTCAATTTGACAATGGCCTCTTCAGACGCCTGTAACGGACACATAATATTATCATCAGAACGTCGCGGACAGTTTCTCGTCGGGAAACAAGCACAGCACGAGCGTACACACGAACAACGGTCATGTAAATCGGACGTACCTCTTTGATTTGTGGATATTTCTTCTTCGTCTCCATGGACAAGCTCTTGAAGTCGTTCTGCAGCGATTCCAGTAGTCTGATGGCATTTTCGTTGTCGGTGACGGACGACGACGGCGAGGACGTGCCGCCGGCCGGACGACGGTGAGCCATGACGGTCGGTGGCCGTGCGAGGCCGACCGTTCCCTCTCGTCGAACCTGATCGATCTAACCTTTGCCAACAGCGTGTACGAATCGTTCACTCACTCCAGGCGAGGGGGACCGCCTACCGCTGATCGGCCGTCCTGGTCGGTGGTGCGAGACACGACAATGGCGCCTGTCTACACAGCCGACCCACTGCCGGGCACCGTGTTAACAAGAATGTTGCCCGGCACGCTCACAAAACGGGTAGGCACCTGTGAGAGAAATAAAATGGTCGTAAAATGTTGGACGTTGACTAGCACGCGCGCAGTAGGGTCGTCTCACCGAAAGTTGATTTCCGACGTTTCCGTTCGCTGACAACGGCGACGGCGATCGACGATAACAATGATAGAAAAGAAAAAAAACGTAGGTAATCTGTAATCTGCGGCGGCGGTGGCATTAATATTGACGTTGTCGACTTGTCGTCGCCGCCGCCGCTGCCCCTGGAGTGTAATCGTGGTCAACTGTCGCTGTAGCACCAGTGCACATTGATAGTGGCCGTGGTAGTAATGGTCGCAACTCGTAAGCGTCGTGATAACGAACTAATAATATCAACAAAAAACCATGGTTTACGTAAGTACTTACATCTTGTTATTATTAAAATTTAATGACAATAATAAATATTATGCATCAACATTCAATATCTTATAACGTGAAGCAGGAATTAAAACCATGAAAATACAAATCTAATTTTTTTATTTTTCTATTACTTATATCGTATTTGACATTAGTGCTAACTTTATAATTACAAATTTAGATCAATAATTAGGTATACAAATATGCAATGAAACACATTATTAAATAAGTATAGTACCTACCTACGTGCTACGTAGTATTATTTACATTATGTGGCTCGTTCATTATATGATTGTCCTTGCTTGGTTTTTCTAGTTGCTTATTAGCATTGAGTATAGATACTATACTATACTATAGTATATCTATACTCAATGTTATTAGTTATTTGAATTTTTTTATTTTTTTATTTTTGTATTTATACAACCTGATGTAAATATAATATATTTTTACAATAAGTAATAACTAATAAGTATACGTGATGTACTTATGGGGAAAAAGGAGACTGTTGGCTTGGTTGAAGAATCCACCCAGCAACGAACTTCATGGAATGCGAAGAGGTTTTTTTTTTTGGTCATGACACCATCTGAGTTATTTGAATTTGAAATAATAGGTATTCAAATCTTTCACGTTATTTGTTTTTACGGAGAAATATTCCATCATTAGCTACTTAACGTTTTTTGTATAATATTTTGGAATTAAGTCAAGATGGTCAGCGCTTTGTAGACTTTTCTCAGGAATGAGTAATGAGTATATTTCTAGTTGCATAGCCTTTATAGGTTTCATTTGACCGTATTATTCTTCCTGCTAGGCACTATAGTGAAGGTTAGTTGATATTTTTTTCATCAAAAAATTTGTGGAACTTTGATTGGATATTTTAAAAGTTGTACTCCATATTTTGGTCGAGTTCTTTGTACGTAAAAGATTTGATTTCAGGACATATTCTCTAGCGTGTTTTTTGTTTGTAATGAGAGTAGTAAAATTCATCATAATTAGTAGGTATAAAATGTATCTACTTTAGTTTGCCTACCTATCACTATAAAAACTTATAATTACTAGATTTTTTATAAGCACGATCGTTTTTGTTTCATATCGGCTTAAGTAGGTATTAAGTATTAAAATACAAAGTAATTTTGACAAATTAAAGGTAGGTAATGTTATGATTAATACAATAGTGTCGTTATACCATAACATATATCATGAACTGAGACTTAAAGTTTTATTAGTTTGCAAATATTTGTTATCTCTAGGTTAGTAAGTAAATCTGCCCCTCCTAGTAATGAATAATAATACTTATGTTTTAAAAGATCCTATGATGTTATTGTTGTTATTGGATTTGGCTGTATGACTATCCTAACTTATGCTTGTTTTATATTATACCTAAAAATGAACCTATTTATTTTTGACTAAAATTCGTGTTGTACATGCAAAATAAGTATGTTTAGTTTGTATTAAATAATATAACCATAATATTAATTTTTAATTATCTGATGAGTTTTGTTATTATAGTTTACTATTTGAAATGTTGAATTATCAAAAAATTAAACCAGGATTGAATTTTTATTGAACTTATCTATTGGTATACCTATTTAATTATACATACCTATTGACTAATTTATAATAATGTAATAGATAATAAATTTGCAAAGTATGGATAATCTAATAAATTAACGAGTATAATAATAGGTATAATGTATACATTATATTTGTATAGGTACCTGTTTATAGGTTATTAACAAGGTAGTAATTTTATTATACCAATTACGTATATGGATGTTGTCAAGTTTATACAATATACATATAATCTGGATATAATTTCAATGATAAAATAATCATGCATTGCTGAATCCTACATCTCGACCATGATGATTTATTCAAAATTATTAATCCTATAGGTAATTTGGTCATAATGTAAGTAACTGATAGTTCTGTTATAACTTACAATAACTATTAGTTATTATTTTTTGTACAAAAAATAGGTATGAAATACCTAGTATATAATATACAATTGTGTATTTCTTCGGCTCAGTGGCGAATCCCTCCCCCATTTTTATAGTAGTTTATACATTATAATAGAGTTGATTTGTCAGAAATATATTACATACAAATATTTATCAATTTATTATTATGATTTATGTTAGATACAGATTAATAGTTATGCATGATAAGATTAATTAATAATTACCGATTAATTATTTTGTTGAAAATTATTTTTAATTTTATATGGGTACCTACTGTTGCGATTTGTTCGACTGATCGTCGGCCGTCGCCTTTGATCGATAACTTTTTTTTTTTTCTATTGATCTAAAATACATCGACAACTAGGCCATTAATATAAGAATTTTTGATAAATTACATGGTTAGTATTTACCAGTGTTGGTTAGTTTTGACAGATTTGTTGGGAGATGTGAAATTGGTTTCGATACTGGTTGTATTTGTAACATTCGGTGATGATGTGGTTGACGGTTAAAAGAACGCTGCATGAGTCACATAGTGGAGGTTCATCTTTACTCATCAAATAGCTGTGCGTTAGGTGTGTGTGTCCAATTCGGAGGCGGTTTATTATGGTTTCTTCTTTTCTATTGAGCTCGGGATTTTTCATAGGTTTATATTATTTTTTATTTTGTTGAGTTTGGTGTTAAGTTTACGCTAGTAAGTGTGCAATTTGTTATTTGAGTCTAGATTAATTTCGTTCTTTGCGTCTGCGAGAATTTATGGTTGCAGTTGATGTAGATACTATTGCATTGTGAGCTTCTTGATCAGCCATTTCATTTCCAGGAATGTCTATATGCTCCGAAATCCATACAAAATGGATATGTTTATTTTTTTTTTCCTGCAAGGAAACTTTCTTCTTGGATGAGCTTCTATTTCGGTTTTTATGGTAATTAAATTATCCACTGTTATCCATTGTTGATCTGGTGTGCCAAAAACCGCTTTGCTCTTTAGATAATATTTCGTTTTTTTTCTAAAAATCATATAAATCGATCGGCAACTTATATACGATAACAATAATAATTATACTACTCTTTATTGTGGATGTTATGAAGTCCCATGTGAACGATTCAATCCATTTGATTTTACCTTAGAGTATATAGTGTAAACTACATTTAGGGCCGACGCTTGAAGTATTGGCGCCCTTTACCTCCTCACCAAGTTAAAGTAAAATTTAGTTTTATAATAAGATTAAATAAAAATAAAAATAATTTAAAATGTGATACTTATAATTATTATAATTAATATTAATAATAAAAGAACTTCACTTTTATAGCTTTTAATTCAGAAGACTATTTGATAAGCCTTCGTAGTTTACTTTTTGGACTAAATCATTTTCAATAGACAAAATCGCTAACGACGAGAGCCAATCATGTCATCGAGAAATTCAAATAAATTTTTATTAATTTAAATTTAGAGAAACTTCGTTCACCGTATGCTACTAAAACTGGAATTGTCAAAAATATTATTTGAGATGTATAAGTTTAAGGTAATATATACTTTAATTTTATATCAACATATCGTATATAAACTGGAGCGCACATTTGGGTGATTCTTTGCCAATTGGTAAAAACTAAAAGTGAACTCAGATGTTTAAGTTCACTTTATCGTTCTACGGCATTTATATCAGCATTATCTTCTTTCTCCATGTAAATCTTTACAGCATTCCAAAATATGTACAGGAGATGGTAATTTTTCCAGATTGTACAGAAACTCTCATGGTTACTTATGATTTTCAAAATTAGTAAATATTTCTTCTATAGATTCTCTGATTGTATCTAAAAGAGTAGAAAAAATAATTTAATTTAATTTATTTATAAATGGGTAAATCATTATAGCAAATACATAAATATTATCAAAATATAATCGTTGAACCAGTCGCAACTCAAATGAGACAAAAACGAATCAAATCTGGTATTAGTGGCACTCTATTTATAATTATTTAAGTATTAAACCAAAAATATTATTTTATTTTTATATTATAATACATACATTTTGCTATTAATATTTAAAATTAGTTATAACTATAAATATTATATAATATACGCATGCATGTTAGGTAGTGGTGATATTACGATGCAGTAATAAATAAAAAATGTATTTAAGTATATTTTTAGTGTAAGGGAAAATAGGATAAAAGTCCACATACTCTCTACAAAAAAAAAATCCTGAGTATGCGTCTACTCTGGCTATTGATCTTGTATAATATGAAGTATATTGTAAAGATTAGATATTTATATTCATTACACATATTACTATCATTACACAAAAAATTATACACCTATATATTCCCGATGTTCGTTGTATTTGTGTTTGTTAAAATATGCGATTAAAATCTATTTCGATGTTATTACTCGTATAGGTAATTTATTTATGTAGTAGATTGTATGATTGTCGTAATAGTTGTAACAAATATTGTAAGTACCTAGTACCTATACATAATTGTGATAGAAACTTCACTAGTGTCCCTATTGTTTTTTTTTTGTTTCTATGTCGGTTAGATGTATGTAAAAATATATCACACTAGTTCAGTGGCGTGAGGAACGATGTTTGTCAAATGCAATTGCTTAACCCACAAAATTTATGTTGAGCTTAAAAATTAAAATTTGTGTGGATGAATGTATAGTTAATTAACATAGTATTTTTTTATTTTAAATTATTCTATAGTAAATTAATATACAGTTTTAGATTATATATTATGTATTTATGTAGTAGGGGATATAGTGGGTGGGTCATTGTTTAAATACTTTGCTTAGGGTTTTAAATATGCTCGCCACACCATTGCACTCGTTTATATTTAAAACACATACTTCAAGTCTTTCTAATACATCTTTGCCTGTATACTCTCTCCCTATAATACCTACTAAGTAGTAAGTATGTATGATGACTGATGAGTCTTGTGTATTTGAGTTCAAATAGAGTTATAGGTAAAGTTGGGTTCATCAGTATAATCGGAATTGGAAATTTGTACAAGTAGGGGGCAAATATATTCGGCTTATCTCTGAAAATACGACATTCTGTTTCAGTCATTGTTCGATTTTTTTGAAATACTAAAGACTTTCCCCGTAGTTTAGTTATTTTATTTGTGAAATTATTATTAGATATAGATTCTGCAGATTCGAGTTTGTTTTTATCAAGGTTGGTAAATTCGAAATTCATGATTATATGTAGTTACGTATTGTGTCTTAAAAAACAAGAAACTATAAGATAATATAATATGTTTATTAAAAATATGAACTATAAGCTTTGTTTTTAAAATTTGAAGTTAAGTTATATAATTTTTTATAATAAAAATCATCAATTTGGGATAGTAGAATGTTCATCCATTATAACTTACTTTTAGATACCAATTTATACAATATATATATGCCACCATACTTAGTACAGCCTATGTAATAACCATTTCTCCTAAAGTTCCTACTAGACTCTTGTAACTAGAGTACTAAACTCTAATAAAAGTGAAACTACGTGAGCCACGATAGATTTTTAGGAGAAAATTTTGGTTGTGGTCCTAAAAAGATTGAGAAACAGTGAATCACTGTACTAGAGATCTCAATTCTAGTTGAATGTTCCTGTCTGGAGAATTATTTCAGTACAATAAGTTTCAGATATTAGAATAAGATTTTCCATTTCTAAGTTGTATATTTGAAATCCACTATTACAAAATTGGGCTTAGTATTTCTAAAACACAATATCATATAATCATGCATAAAATTATTTGATTAAAAAAGTTTAGTTTTATATGTACCTCTATATATATATATTATTACTTATTTTTATTACTTTTGTTTGTATATTGTTTTTAATTTTTTTCAACTCTGCTAGTTACTCGTTTATTATTCAAATAATATTTTTAATAAAATATTATAGGTATAATTTTGACATAAAAATCCATATATTACTTATACTTAAATATAATATATATATATATATATTATAAATATATTATACAAATATTCTTAAATTAGTTACGTCTAATAATAATTTAATTTTAATTGGATAAGAATATGAACCATCGATTTTATTCATAATATATATTAATATTATAAATAATTTGAAATATTTGTATTATATTGAATATATTCGGTATACCTATACCATACAATTTGATTTAACTTTAGTTTTTTTTAAATTATAAAAGCTATTTATATAAAACATTAAAAACTTATAATATATCAAAGTATTATATTAAAAAAAAAAAATAGTTCATAATTGTAATGATACAAATATTTAAAAATACCTCGATATTAGTATATTATTTTATTTTATAAATTCTCAATAGAATACCTCATAACCCAAACGATGAATACAAATAAAGTCTCCAAAATAATAAAATAATGAAATAATCGAAATTCACGTAAGCGATAAAAATGATGATTGTATATAGTCATATTTTTGTGCTTCTGAAAAATAATATATTTTGACATACGAGATATTGCTTCTCCACATACCATATTCGATAACGCAATAATTTACATAAACCAGTTTAAAAAAAAATTAAATGGAAAACAAACAGAAATCCAAATAATTGAATACATAAAGAAAAAAAAATTTATTTTATTTTTTAATTAATTTGTGATTGAATCTTGAATTTTATTTCACTTAATACTTTTCAGTGTTTAAATCCAAAATTAATTATGTTGGCTATTACTATAATAACTTGTACGAGTGTTGAATATAATATTTGCTTATAAATATTATTATTTTTTTAATAAAAACTATAGTATTTTAAAATGGTTTTTCATACTTAAATATCAAAAAATTATTTTAATTAAAAATACTTAGCTTCGAATAATGATACAAATTAAAATGTTTTGCGATTATTTTTCTTTGAGAAACAACGAAATAATAAATTTAAAAAAATGTTTGAAAATCTTTATTTGTTGTTTTGTCAGATTAAGGCAGGTGCAGTTGAGATACGTGCATTTGGCTCCCTTAATATTGAGGGCCACACAAGGCCTATGTTATTATTACCCATACCCCTTTTTTATTGAATTCAATTTATGTATGTAAATAATATATTGTTAGGTATTATGGGGAATAGATTTTAAAATAATGTTGTGCTATTACTGCTATTTATTTAAGCTACACTATATTTTTTATTATATTTATAAACATTTAACAGGCATTATTATTAAAAGTGGAGTTAAGAATTAATATTTCTATTAAGTATAACTAACTACTAAGTAATACAAAACAACGCTATAAGTATAGCAGTATGTATATTTAACTAGTATTAAGCACTTGGTATAGAGTATAAGTAATATGGAATCATTAGAAACACCACATAGCCACATAGGTAACGTTACTTAAATTAATCGTAATAAGAACTAAAATAATATCATTGTTCCTTACAATTTTGATGACGATCCCATAATAAATATCATAGGAAAAACAATTATTTTAAATTCTGTTTTTGTGGTAAGTATTTTATTTATGATTTGTGATATAGGCGGTAAGAATTTTAGTTTCCCATATCCCATATAACATTTTGCAAGAGAAGACTGAAGAATTATATGACTAGACAGTGTAATATTTAACCACAGATATTGTGTGAGGGTCTACGACCTACGTATTTTTTAATTGAAAATTCCCATATATTTTACTGAAGTCCTCCCTCCTAAAAAAGGCCCACTTGTGTCAGTAACTTTAAAATAACTTACTTAATAGTCATAAAACGTTTAATTTATATAAACATACATAATATACTCTATAGAAACAGTAATTTCAAACTTTTAAAAAATTAAATTAAACGCCAAAGAGCATAATTATTATTAAACAGCAGGACCGTTTATTAATTATTTCAATTACTTAGAAATACAAACACTACTGTACCGATATATTAATATTCGACATTGTCGCAGTTAATTTTCAAACGTTCAATTAATTAAATTTGGTCTTGAGACTCAATTCTGATTCATCGACTCGAAAATATGATTTTGTAACGAGATATTTCACTTATTATTACTTATTGTTATTAAATGCACATAATATATAATAGACAGCAGACCATTACGATGCATCGCAGGTTTTCTCAGCGTAATTAATTTGTATAGCTAATAAAATTACCATACTAAAATTATTGTGAAATTTATTTGAATTTCTAAAATTAGAAATAATAATATCTTTTAGAAATCAAATATCTATAATTTAATATTTTTACACAAGCAATTCTGTGAGTGATTATTTATAAATCAATACGACTTATTTGTATATTATTAGTGATCTAAGTAAAATAATATATACTAATCGTTAAAAATATTTTATTCGATAGATCAAAAAATAAACTAAAACTCAATAAATGTTAACATTATTTTTCTTGAGAACTTATTACAATAATAATGATATTATTATTTATTTTTCGATAAATAAACCAAAGCACAAACAATTAACAAAAATTATAATTAATTTAAATCTTAATATAGAGTACTTAGAATGAATATTATATTATTTTAATTTTTTAAATTATAGGAATTTTTATTTCAAAATAAAATAATATTAGCCAGAATAAATAAAAGAATAAACGGTTAATATATAGTTATAATATGCTAATATAATAGCGAAATTGTTCTTAATAATTAAACTATTTACCTTTACCAAACATTAAAATAAAATTGTTTAGAATTTCTACAAGAAAAATATTTCACATTTCATAAAAAATATTTCTTTTGCAAGGTTCATAAAATGAATTCGAAGAATTTATTATTGTATAACAGCCAACAGGCATACTTATCCACCAAAGTGAGCAAACATTTTCTTGGAATCTGATTTTGTAAGTATATAACGCTTTTATAAATACTTATGGGTACCTATAGATATACAAAATTATTTCATAAAACATATTTTCATCTTTACCTATAATTTTTTCCCGTTGCCAAATTCAACAATGTTAAGTACTTATATTACACTGAAATATTTTTTATACGATTAGTTTTTGATAACCAAAATTTGATAGATTATTATCAATTTGTTTGTCCTATGTTTACTGCAGACGCACTGTTGTTACACAACAATATAATACTTATTCGTAGGTTAAATACAATTAAATACATTTTAGTAATATTGTTATGTTTATTTTTAATAAAGTTTGAAAAATGTACACGACATATAATACCATATAATACTTATTACACTTAATAATACGTGTGTGAGCTGCAGCACGTGGAACTGTGCGTAATATAATATTATTATGTCGATAAAAAATAAAAATAATATAATATAATTAATAATAATTATAACAATAATAATACGCTTTGGAATTTGGATATATAATATATGTTTGTCAAATACTAATAATATATTTCTGTAGCGTCGAAGACACTAGGTATTGTAATAATAATAATGAAATGACACCGGGATTTCGAAAAGAACAGCTACATATTCTATACTCGTTATAATTATAATATAATAAATCCAGGGCTCGGAAGTTATAGCATCTGTGTATTTTTTTTTTTTTTTTTGAAAATTCTTAACTTTTAGAACATCTATAATGCGTTATTGTTTAAAATTTTGTCCATTGAGAATTTATTGTAAGTTTTATTTTTATGTATCATCTCATATAAAAAAGAAATCAAACACATTTTTTTTAATATTTACTCATTTAACATGTCTAAAACAAACAATTGAAATAAATGGAAATGTATAGAACAACTAGTAGTAGTAATGAAACCACTATAGAGACTACAGTCTCTGTGTAGTGAGTACCAATATTATAATCTATCTTATAATTACGGACAAATATATGAAAATATTATAAAACTAAAAGTAAACAAAAGAGATAAGAGAACAAGAGTATTTAAAAAAAATATAAGTAAAAATGTTTATCGGTTCGGGTTTTTTATAAATTTGTATTTTATCATAATATTTTATCATATTTCTCAATTTTAAGTGATATTTAACTAACCTAATCTTGGCATTTTTAAGTCCTAAATGTATATTAAAGTGCTAAAAAGTAACTATTTTGGTGCTATAACTTCCAAGTCTTGATTATAATGTTTATGAATACAGAATAACTATTTATTATAATATTATATTGTTTAATATCGATTTTTTAGCAGACAGAAACTACTCGTTGTCAGCGTTTGGTTTCTCGTCGTCGCCGAATATATCGGTGAGTTCGAACTCTGTTGCTTCCGGTGTCGTAATTTTGATCCTGATCGCTGACAGCTGTTCAGTCACACCTGAGTCCCTAATCACTCCGGATTCGTGGGGACCGTTTTCTGACAACTCTTGTTGTACATCATGTGGCCCAAGTCCTTGGAATTCGCACAGACGAACATCAGCATATTTGTAAGTCCGCTTTATACGTGACGCGAGAGCGCGAACGTCAATCCGTTTAGGCGAACCGTTTTCGGGCACAGTTGCACTTGCCACTGCACCCGATATATGCACAGTACCTGATGTACTCGACTTGGTAATCACATTTGATGCAGGTAATGCATTCACCGGATCGTCACTCAAAGTACTCTCCGGATTAGATGCATTCGCTGCTGCGTCAGCTGCACTGGAAGCTGCAGCATTTGTGGGATCCAGTATCCCAGGCCGTGTGAGTTCAGGCAACATATATGACGTTTCTGACTGCATCAGCTGCATGTTCATGAATGACTGCAACAAATCACACCAACCCCTCTCGTACGCAATCCAAAGTCTCTCGTCCCGGCGCAATTCGTCCAAAGTTAAGTTTTTGATCTGCTTTGGCGTACACAGCGGATTATCCGACCCAGAGAGTCCGGGCAACGATTTTCTCCACTCGCTGCCGTCGTCTCCCTGCTGGTCGGACATCTGCAGTGCATATAATATATAATAACAAATAATACTACATTTATTCATACATAATATATTATAATAATATTTCCAGTAGCGATCAAATAATGATTTCATAATGATTTAAAGGGGGGGAGTTGGTTTTCAAATCTTTACATAATTTTTTTTTTTTATATATTTAAGTAAATTAAATATTCTAATATATTTTCATTGAAAAAAAAAGGTTATGAAAAATATATCAACCCCCCTCCTATACTGTACCAACCCAATTTACGTATTTAGAAATACTCGGGAGCGATAAATATTTGACCACCACTGCAATAACTCTCAGTTAATGTCTATTTTTGTGATTTTGAAAATGTTTTTATCTAATTTTAAATACACTATACATTTTTGTAATAAAAAAATGTAGTTTTTAATGTAATGATTTTTATTTATCTAATTTTTGTTTGTTTTTCTAAACATTTAGCTTCAAGTATTGAATATCAGTTTTGTTGAGCGGTGTATACGTATTTTCGTATACATAATTAATACATAATAAAAATTGTCAATGTTTATAAGAAAAGATAGTTATTTGCTCTTTGCTTGATATATTTTATACAGGTAAATCAAACTTTTAGAAAAGTAATTGGTTTTATTATTTGAAAAGATAAAAATATAGTAAAAAATGAGGATATTTTTATAAAATTGTAGTTGTCTTGAACTATATTATTTATTTATTTATATATACATATAAACAGGATAAACCCTTTTGAAAATACAGTTGAAGTGAATGACATAAGATTTAGTATAATATTAGTAATTAACATAAACTATACAAATTGAATGATGAATAAATAGAATTATAAATTATACAATTTTAAGTACAACAAATGACTGAAAAAATAATGTATCCTTTTGTACAGATTGATTCATCAATAATGTGCTCAACTTAATTTAACTTTGTGTACTAAGAATAATATAAGTCCATAATAGGTTTGAAAGTTATGGACCAATATGAGGGTTATTATGATTTGAAAATTTACTGTACTAATTTTTTTTATAATCTAACAATATTTTATAATTTGTAAGTATTTTCTGAGATTAATAGTTATTACATATTTACATATATTTTGTATTTATGTAAACCTATTATCCTTAGTATATTCATTGTAATAGCTCAGCAACATCTTATTCGAATTTTGATTTAGATATATGCAAATTTTCAAAAAAATAATCTATTTAATAATTTACAGAAATGAAAGGTTGGTTCTTATTTAAAAAAAATAATGTTTGCATCAACACAATACACAACTTAAATGGTAAACAAATCTAAATAATTTAAAATAAGGTCCTTTAGCATACTTATAAATTCCAAGAATTTGAAATTCATTATAAAAGAAAATAATGGAATTGGTGGATTATCATTTGTAGTGTATTTATATATTTTTACCTCATATTTTTAATTTCATACACTTAAGTCATAACTCATAATAATATAGTAGTTAAATATATTATTTTTAAGCTTTAGACAAGCAGTCCACCAGTTTACTTCCACATATCAAATATTTAAGTATAGTAGGAATTATTAACTATTTGGATTATTTGGAATAATGTTTGACATAAGTGTCATCAATATTTCTAAAATAGTGTTTTACTTTAATATAATATAAGATTAAAAATAAATGTGGCCATTAGAATGGAAAAAAATCTAAAAGTATTTTTGACACAAATTATTAAAAATTCAATTTTTATATATTATGCAATATTGCCAATATTATATAATTAGACAAATATTTGAAATAAATTGAAAAATAATATTATTAATATGAACGAATGTCGTACGTTAAAAAAATAGCAGCGTATTGTAATTTATATCGGTATATTTATATTATTTCTACATTACATATTATCAAGTGATATTTATCTATAAATTATAATCTAAATATTCAAAATGCTGTGCAATGATTTCGAGTTATTTTATATGAAATATGATTTTAATTTGAGTATATGTCTGCACATGTCAACATTTCAAAGTTGAAATACTCAAACGTCGCTGGTATTAAGGCGAGTTTAAATTAAAAATTAAATTGTCAAACATCGAAAATAAATCCTACTCCTTTGATTTCATGTAATAATAATATATATAATAATAGTTTATGCGTGCCTTGGCACAACGAACAACCTGATCTCTATCTTCCCGAGGAAATAAAAATTACTTATTAAATGGTATGATAAAATTTAAATTCAATATTATTTATATTGACTTATAGTTTATTGAACGTTTAATATATTATACGTTAATTTGGAGATGATAATATCAATAAAAGATACAAGTACTACAAGTTACAATTACTTTATTAAAAAAAAAACAAAACAAAAAATCAAAATATTTTAGTGTTGAGTATTTTAAATAGTATTTTTTAAAACTTAAACTCATCCAAAAAAAAGTAATAATTTCATTGCAAATGATTCCTCAATATTTAGTCCATGCTAGAACGTAAACAAAAAGTATATGTATTTATACTAGAATCGAATCTATATGTGGTGCCTGATACCATTATTGTACAATATTTATCGTAATATTACAATGCCACAATTTAATTTATCGATCAATCGTCAATATTATGTGCAAATACAGAACGTATCTAATGTGATAAACACGTACAACACATTTCTATAATCCACGATTATGAGATTATTTGCAGTACCTACTATAATAATAGGTGTATAACACGTTTTCAGGGTTCCGCCATAAGTCTATCTTTCCCATTGGCGTTTTCCACCAAATTCAATATTTACCGACTTCACGTTACCATAAAAAAATTTAATACTATTAAAAGTTTTTATGCACAATAATTAAGAATAATAATATTAAAGTTATAAACAGCTGGTAATAGATTTATAAATGTATAATTAATATATTATTTATAAGTTTTTAAAATAATTTTTGTAATTATTGTAAGTAAACTTTTAAGATATTTGTACACAAATGTTTAATTTGGTTTAAAATATAAAAATTATTTTTATTTTTATTTAATTTATTTAATAATATATTGTAAAATATAAGTACTGATTTTTCAATATTTTATCATATTTTAAATAAAAAGTAACAGCTTGTCATAGTATAGAAATTGATCTAGTGGAAACGTGGAATAAGTCAATATCTCATTTATAGTGGGAACGAGGTATTGGTGGAAAGGGGAAAGTACACTTTTAGTGAAAATAGGTTAGGTTTGTTCTATGTATGCATACAGATTAAATGTCTTATTTCATACAATATTTTAGTGGTCTAAATAAAATAATGGCAGAAACTCGATAAATATTTTTTTTAGTTGGATTCTTTTTTATAATTTTATAAAAAAAAATATAAAATAACAGGTCCCATAAAATATCTATTAAATTACAAATAATAAATTCTTGTGTAAGCTCTTATATCTACTCGTGTAAGCTGTCATCATATTGATAATTTTGAATGTTAAAAACTGTTGAAGGGCCTATATTTTGTTAAATAAATTATCATTTGATGATTTTTAAAATTATAAATATTAAATTGCTTTGAAAAGGAGAAATATATTTGTTCGATTTAAATTTAATCACACAATTAACCAAACCATATTAATATATTCCTTAAATGTACTATTGAACAATTTAAAGTGTGATTTTAAAATTGAAAACAAAAAAATAATTAATTAAAACAACCGCTGCTCCAATAGTGTACAGTATAATATAGTAGATTATGGTTAACATGCAGTGTATATTTGTTAATTTATTTTCGGTTAAAAAAAATAAATAAATTCCAATAATAATTAAATATAAATTTTTAATAGGTATCTAATTTACTAAACAATGATCACTATGGAGTGCTATAAGTGCTATAGACTTTTTATTTGATACTCGACTGATCAGTTAAATTGTTTAGTATGTAATACTTACATTTCGTTTTAGTTAGTTTTCTATTGAAAATGAAACTGTTTCACTGTAAAAGCCGAAATCGTTGAGTGTTTCTGAAATTTAAATGTTGATCTTAGACTAGAAACAGACAAACAAAAAAATTTTGTATTAATTGTTTATGGAATATAAATTATTATATTTAACTTGTAATAAAAACAAACAAACAAAACGAATTAAAATTTAAATAGGATTTTTTTAAATAATATATATATATATTATTTATAGATAAATATTAAAAATACGATATTAGTTATTATATTTATTACTATAATGTGGTTATAGACGTGTGTACATTACCTAACTTTCGACGGAAGGAAGACGGTAACACTCTGAACGATAGTTGTGACACAACTGACTGGCGGTACACGGACGATAGCCGGACAATGCTCAGTTTTTGGTCAATTTCATGTTCTGGGTGGCTTGGCGGATTACTTTGCTATATATTGTGCGACCGTTATATTGTGTAGTGTAGTTCATTCGCGGTGGGGAACGAGGTGGTTAAATACGACAATCGTATAATATTATATTACACAATTTATTATGATCGTATCTGTATAATCAGATAGTAAGTTCTTCTGAACAAATTTTTTATTTTTGTTTTGTTGAATAAAACACATGATAATATAATACACACCAAATATACGACTTTATGGAATATTATATATTCTCGATTGATAAACGCATTTAAGTACGTATACTGTAAAGCGAATAAAAATATTAATGCATTTTTTTGTCATAGATTTTGACCAGAGTGGACTAGTGAAGAATATTATACATTGCATCGATTTTAAAATTATGTGGATTCGTATTAAGTAGATTTCATATTTTTACGCACATCACTACTAAGGAATTCTAACAAATGCAATTGTATTCCTTTTTACACAAACGCAGATAGGTAATCATAATTAATTGTTATTAAGATTGCATAGTATTATTCCTTTTTAAGTATGGAAAATCTATTAGATAATCATCAAAAGCTGTGGTCCTGTACAATTCTAAATAAATATTTAATGTATATATATATATTATTACTTTTATAATTGTATTCTTCTTTGATTAAAAATTATTTTCTAAAGTATATTTACAACAAAAACATATTATTAAAGCGAACGCTGGTGGTTGAACATTTTGTTCAATTATTTTTATGTGCAGCTTAATGAAACGTTCGTCTTTGAGCTGCCGAGACTTACATGTGACTGTTTAATACTTATAGATATATCCATTAAAACTTAAATATTTTAATTGGTTTTAAGCATCATATATCTGTATATCGTACGGATTATTTTCCGTCTGTAGAGTAATCTTAATGTTATTTTAACAACATAAAATATTTACCAGTCGTTAAAATTCTTCACGTTGACTTAATAGTTTGATGAAATGTAAAGTTTATTTTTCGAAATGTTACAGTAAGAAAAGTTTTATTTTATACTTTGCATATTATTAAAAATGCACACATGTTTTACGTATTTCTATAGATAATTTCATAAAAAGTCCCGTGTTTTAGAAATATATTAAATAAAATAATTAACATTTTGATTACATTTTTTTATTCAAACGAACTATTATTTTGAGCCTTATGTAAGTTGTATTGTCATCTTATTGACTTATAGTGTTGATAAACTATCCAGTCATAAGCCATATACAAGTATATTATACAGGAATGTAGGCAATGTAGCCCATTATTGCTTACATGTAACCTATATTTTGTGTATTTAATTATTTATACATATAATCTGTATATGGTATATCATACGACAAAATTTGATTTCTGATTATATACGATGAAACATAATTTTTATTTTACTTTGTGACTGTTATTCGTTTGGCAAAAAAGTTTCCAATAAATCCACCAAATTAATGACAAATAAATTCAAATGTTTAATAATTTAATAATAACTCAATAAAAAATTATATTCTAATTCTATCAAATTTTTAATAACAGATATTACAAATTTATCATCTGAAAACATTTCCTGTTTAAAATATGCACCAATATTGTGCCTTATAATATGGAATAAAGCTTTTTGAAATAATTTATTATAAAACAATGCTTCTTGAACCATAGAAGTTTTAAATTTGAAAATTTAAATAAACATTTTGCATTGATTCTCATTATGAAATTAAAATCAAGTTTTGTGTTATTTATACCTTTATATACTTTTATGTAAATATTTTAATTCTGTATTATTTTCTGAATATTTGTATGCATAATTGTAGAATATTCAAAATTAAAATAAATAAAATAAAAACTTTAGTTGTACACAGTATATCTGAAAAGTTCCCAAACCAAATGTATTTATAGAATGTAAAAAGCATTATCTCTCATACAACCAATGCATCATAATATAGTATAAAGTCTAACGAGTATTATATATATATACAAAATATCAGCACGTTTGGTTTCTTTCTTCAATCACTAGTTATATTCGGCTGTGTACGGTGTGTTCGAGGTACCTTGTCCGAGCTTGCATTAACATTTTTGTGTTCGACTTTAAAAATCGTTTAGAGAAACTAATTTTATGATACAGTAAGCATTCGATGATAAAGCTACATCTCGCACTATAACGTATAGTGTACACGGCGGAAGCTGTTTAAAAAACTGTCGAGAGTAAAATCAAAAATCTAAACAATGTTGATCGTATTTTTCGTTTCAAAGGGCCTGTGATCCAATTGGACGGCAAATGATAAGGTTTATATGGAAGTGATGAAGTTCTTAATGCATCGTACTCGTCGAACCGAATACTACAATCCGAGCAGTTGGACTCTCATGCAAGACAATGCTTTAATTAACACAGCAACATTTTTAACGCGTTTTTACGCTAAAAATCAGATCACTGTTCTAACTCATCCGCCCTACTCATCCGATTTTGCATATGCCGATTATTTTTTATTCTAGACTCAAGTCGAAAATGAAAGGTCACTTTTTAACGACATTCCAGTGATCCAAAGAGTTTGTACAGCGCAGTTAAAGGAAATTCCACAAAATGAGCGTTTGAACTGAATTACCGGCGCTGCAACGGGTGCATGACTAGACAAGAACTTTATGCAGAGGGTTGATGTGAATAAATTCGTTTATCTTTAAATCTCTGTTTTTATTTAATTTGGCTTGGGAAATTTTCAGACATACTGTGCATACTTAAATTGTTGTAATAAATAGCATTTTATTCGCAAGGAGATACTTGAAAAATTTTGCCATTGCAAGCAGTTTACTGTATTAAATATTAATAACTATATTATTAACTATATAATATATAGAATTGGTACTTTTTCAAAAAAAAAGACTAATTTTAAGCAGTGTGCTTATAATATATATGACTATATAAGGTATCACGAGGTAGGTACGAATCCATTAATATTATGTAATTGTGTGTCTGTGTGTGGTAGTTGTGGTATAGATTTTATAGCAATAAGTTAATAACATTAAAATTTAATATCGTACACGTGTAACTCGATTTTAGCCATAGCCCATAAGTATTATTTTTTTTTCGCTAATGTCGATAATATAATTAGGAGATAAACAACAATAACAATTATATATTATAATAGTTACTTTAGTCCTGATTAGACGGTGTGTATCTTTTTGTTAATACAGTATTTCCTATACAAAATATGTATAATTTTCAATATATTTTGACTTTTTTTTTGAGCTATCTATAAATTATTAGTAGAAAAATATTCAAGTTTTATTTTTTCATTCAGATATTATCGATAAAAAATTGTTCACTTAGTCAGAAAGGTTTAAAATTTAATACTGCAACGAGTGCAAGGTTCTATATAAGTTTTTATTATAGCTAAGATATTTAAAAAACATAGGCACAATTTTTTTTATAGACATTTTAAGTTCAAATTTGTTCAAAATTACATATTTAAACGACGTATAAAAATATTCATTATCTTACTAAAATATTTAAAAATATTATTTATGAGGACTTGAAGCAATTAAATTTTAAAATTAATATAATATTCTAATTAAAATATTTTTAACATCTACGCCCATTTGTACGCATAATTTGTTAAACTGAAATACATAATATTATATTGGAGAAACAGAGCATCTGATTTGAGAAATTACACACGAATATTTATGTATATTAGGTAGGTATGTATAGATATAATTTTGAAGAATGTGTAACTGATGACAATATTAAATCAGTTAAATTCTAGTCTGTTGATATAATTTATAGCATGACCATAGTATTTGTTATGACTGTGAATATGATATGATTTAGCAATCACTTATCATATTTGAACAATTCAACTCAATTTATTATCTTTTTTCATAATAAAAACATTTTTTTACTTTTTTGATAGTTGTTAATTTTTATTTTACACACAACCCTGATTCTTGAATCTATTATAGTGTTGCCAATACCTCAATGCAATAATATTATTCGTTAAAAGGAACGAATTTAATTAGTTTTTAAATGTCGTTCGTGCGATTTTAATTTTTTGTGTACCGCGAATCGCGATACTGACTATACTGTATAGTTATGCATTCATTACACCGCTTTTCGGAAAAATCTAACGACTATCATATACTTTTCATAATTTTAACGAATAATATCGTATGGTTGAATTGGTCAAACCATTGATTATAAATACTAATATTTATCATCAATAGCCAAACTATACTGACGGCTCTTTTTCATGTAAAAATAAAACTTCAAAAACGGCGACATTGCAAAACAGCATACTGCGTGGGCTTACTGAAAGTCGTATTAAACTATATAATAATAAATTAGAACTAACGGAATTAAACCATTTTATCACGAGTAGTTTTATCATCTTTATATACTTATGTATGTACCTATAAACGATGATTTTCGACTTGGCTTTTTATAATACACAGATTGTATGATATTTTGTTGTAATTTTTAATTAAATGAGCAAAATTAACTATTTAAGCATCTTGATTCTTGACAAATGATGGCTTACATTTAAGCAAAAATACTTTTTTGACTATTAGATGTTTCAATATTATTTTCGCCATGACGTTGGCTGCACTTTACTTATCTTTTCACTTCTATGGCATGGAAGTGTATTTTAATAAAAGTTATTTAAATTCAAAAATTATTAAATGGAAATATTACGACGATATAATAATATATTATATAGTTGACATTTCTTGTTGACATTTCTTTACAATAGCGATATTACTTTTAGTCAGTTCGTGTAGTTCCAAGGATATAATTATTTACCGTTTAACGACTATATTCATATCGTATTTCCGCTATTTCGAGTTTTTATTTTACTCACACGCGTGTAATAATATACAATTGAGTCTCTCTTCAGCAGTCATCTACAAGGTCATTAGGTATATTTTGTGTAGCATTACAGTTGCATATAATATAATAGCGCGTTAACGCATGTATTGCATAAAATCTGGGCTTCTGGAAGTCATGTACGATATAGTAAGTATACATATTTCAATTCAACCGATCGCACTGTGCGGAACTTCGGTCACCGATTTATAAAAACATTTTTTTTTTTAATTTTGAAAAAAATGTTTTTACACAATTATTTTTTAATTATCTTAATCAAAATAAAAAAAAATTACTTTAACTAACTGTACAATAATGTTTGATACGAAACAATTAATTAAGAAGTTCTAAACTATCCATGCATTTGGAACATGAATTCAAATTGATACAGCAATAAAGATTTGAAAAAAACACGTTGTCGTAAATTGACTAAAAGTATGTACTCAAAGGAGTGACTCAATTTTTCATAACTGAAAAACAATCTAAAGGTAACTCTAATAAAAATATTTAGCTGACAAAACACAAAGCCACAACAAACCTCTAAAATCCATTGATCTCCTGCAACCTCCACTCACTTTCTAACCCGATTAAACCCTCGGTTGCCGAAGACTGGTATTTCCGAGAAACTTTCTGAATGGAAAGTCCTGGTAAAATGAATCCAAAAATCTAATATACCTATATATATTAGCTCGTAAACGGCTTATATTCATATTTATGAGAATATATTCCCCTAAAACAATTATAATAATTATAAATAAATATAAAAACATTACTTCAATGATAATTTCGTTTTTCATTTAACTATTATCTTAGGGAAATACAAAGAAACATTTTCCATTTGCCGATCTATTGTTTGTAAATGGCCGTAGAGCATGTGGTTCGAAAAATCTAAGTATTTAAAAAATAGTCTTTATCCAAGCATAATATAGGTATATTTGAATATTCCAAAGATCAGAATATGAATAAAAACGCATTTTCAGGAAAATGAGGTGATTATGCTTGGTGAAATCACCTTGTATATAACGATATACAAAATTATACGTAAGTATATTATCGGTTGTTCGAAAAGCTATTTTTTTCTAGATAAAAACTCATTTTAGTAAGTCTTACAAAACACTGTTAACCAACCGATTATAATATTCTAATTTTTGTATTTTTTGTTTTTTTTTTTTTTTATACTCTTCTATTTAATCTCGCCGCGTATTCTAGGTAGGTATATATAAACTATGTGTATATATAGGTATAACAGTCGTTCGAAACACGGCGGCGGCGTAACGAATCACGTCGAGTTAATGTTTTAAATCATCCGAACCGGACCAAGTGGCCAGCCTATTATAAGCAATGGGTATATAATATATAGTTATGGCCAGCTAAAATCAAGATAAAACTCGTATGGGGTATTATAACATACTATAATATATTATACGATACCGTCACACGACTTTGGGCCGAAACAAGACCTAGAAAGCCTATAAATAAATACATATAGGTATATTCTGGTTGTTTTTTTTTTTATTGATATTAAAATACATCGACGACTTGTCCATTAGTATATAATATGTACATTTGTGTTATTTACATTGGGTTAGGTTTGTTACATATTTTTTGTTTTATATAAAATAAATAAACATTTTTATATTAAATTGTACAATTAAGATTTTTTTTTAAATAGGATCATGTTCTTTATATCTTGTGGATTCGGTCTTATGCTTTTACAGAGAGAGCCTCTGGTTGTATTTTATGAATTAAATTATTTTTATCTGTTTTAAATAGACTTATTGAGCTTCGATTTGTCCTCGTATATTGTTTATCGTTATTGTATAACGTACTTATCTTTTTACCACGGTTGTACACGATCTTACAAAGCTCCGTATTATTTCATTTGGATTTTTTTATTTTTTTTTTTGAAAACTATTAGTTGCAGTGGTATCGTAAGCACGTAAATATGTTGTGGTATCTTTATCGTTGGATCGTTGAACACACGCCGTGTATATATTACCTATATTGTTATACGAATATACCGCATCCGATCGTCGCGCATTCCGAAAAGCCTATAAACTTGTATATTTTAAACGACTTAATGCGTTTGTCTTGTGTATATATATATCATACTATACGCTTTTTGAAAGAAAGTATACATAAAAAAAAACAAAAATAAACATTTACGAATTCACTCGGTCGTCAGTATATATATATATATATAGAATTTAGGATGTATAATATGTTAATTATATAATATATACAAAGCCGAAATATATATATAGGCCCTCTCTATACTGGTAATTTCGTAACAAGTCAAAAACTCGAATTCCGCCGATATTATATTATACACTACATTTATAATATTAATACATTGATATTAATATGCATTTATGTATACGCGAGCGTATACAACGATAATGGTCGTTTGTGTGTTGTTTTTCCATTCGATGTCCGTGTCTTTTTTATATGCGCTTATATACCTACCTTAAACGCCATAGCCCATTGCAACGACATAGGTAAATCAATATAATATTATCATAGGCCGATTAGACATTGGAAAAAGGCGTTCTTCACCGGACGTGTTCATAATTTATGTTCGTCCGAACATCAACAGTATAATAATATGTAAATGACGGTTGGATTCTTTTGTATTATATTGCCCCATGATTTTATTGAACAAAAATAATATATTATTATTATTATTGTGTAGTCCTTTTTCATGATATCAGCTACTATTTAATATCACCATTTGGGTAAAAATTGTAAAAGTTGCATCAAAAAATTGTTCACTCATGATTTGACTTCAAAAAGGTTTTCCCTTTGACAAACGAAAACCGTACTCTTTATCTGGTTGATTGTAATTATTGGATTGAAACTACACGTTATTTTTAATCTATATAGACCAAATATATCATGAACCTCAAAAACTTTTATTAAGTTTACTAAAAAGTTTAGAAGAAACATACCATTCTTTTTAAATTGTGATATTCTTATCACTCAAAATTAATAAATTACTTTTGTTTTCAAAAATTACAAACTGTTATTGTTACATGTCAACAATTATTGATTGTAATTATTATGGTTATTTATGAGTAGGTATCTAGTTAGCTGAAAATAATTTATCTTATACATATGTATTCATATACATATTATAAATAATAAATAAAACATTATATATTAAAAATATATATATTTTAAGTAATTGTAAATTAATTATAACAAGTTTCCGGTTTTTGGATATAACGACCTAAAAAATAGCATGTAGTTTTAACCTACTAAATGTGTGCAGTTTTTAGACTCAACGACTGTAAAATACAATTTATACAATAATAATAATTGTTTTTATTATTTAATACAATTTAACCTGTATGCCTGTAATATCTGAAATAGTATATTGTGATAAACGGAAATAACAATATTATTATTTTCCTGAAATCGTCGAAATTCTATTAATATTATATTATAACTGATGTTTTTTTTAAAAATTACCAACTACGTCAATAATCGATTTTAACATTTTAACATTGTACGCTGTTTTATTATTGCTTATAAAATTGTTAACTAAAACACGTTTGACCAAAAATGAATAGGTACCGAACAAATAATAATATTATTATTATACTCCTTCATGTATTTATTTTAAGATATTATAAATTATAATAGGTTCATATTATGTGTAAAGTTATGTGATATATATAATATATTGTTTATTTTGTTTTACTTTTGCGCCGCGAATATTTATATACCTATACTGTTGTGGTTTTGATAGAAAAATCAATTGTTCTAAACAATTATAGGTAGTGCAAATTGATAAAATTCTCAGAGCCATGGATATAATGGACTACAGTCCTCTGATAGTCTTTATAAGTTTTGTATAACAATATGACTTTGGGGGAAGACATTTTGTAGAAACGTACTAAGAGGATGTCACAGGTTCGCCAATTTAGGGGTTTAATATTGGCAATTTTAATGTAATTTTAAGAAGAATTTCAATGTTTAGTTTTAAATATTTTTATAAATATTAATTCAAAATATTTTAAAAGTACCAATAACAAAGGTTGTAACTTAATAATGAGATTATATAGAAAAACGTATATTACTATACAGATCAAACTTACAAGGACGCTTTATCCGCGTGCGTTGTCACCGTATTACAAACGTACAACATAGTAAAAACTGTTTCACGCGAGCAAGCACCACTCTGGCTGTAGTTCGAGTTAAGCAACCAAATTTTCATACTAGAAAGAGAAGGTTTAGGACTGTACAAAATAATTTTCATTATTTCTATATTAGAACTACAAAAAAAGTTGTTCAAGTTTTAAAAACATAACAATAATAGATTTTGAAACGATAAGAACTTTTTTCGTATTAGACATTATAGTGATATAAAAAAAATTAAAAATAATATTTCACAGCCAATGCTTTCCTTTTTATAGTGTGAAAATTGGACTATTTAACTTTATCTACAGCTCTGATGGTTCTTGCCTGCATGAAACGGTTTTTAGTATGTTGTACGTTTGTAAGACAGAGACAACACACGCGGATGGAGCATCCTATTACGAGTGCATTATTTACAGTAAATTTACCAAATTTTTATCACACGACACAGTAAATGATTTTATCTGTATTATACATTTTTCATTTATTTGATATCAATACTCAATCATTTTTAATAAACAAAAAAATGTAAAAAAAATTAATCTCTTTTTATAAAAAATTTAAACTACCTTAAAGTTATTAAAAACATAAAAACTCTAGAATATATCTCATAATTTTATATAATTTATACCATAATTTATGGTAAAAATATAGTAAAGCTACTGTGAATATTGTGTTTGTAATTTGTTCTCTACAAAAAAATGTTCATAGAAACATTTCAGGTGGTGTGGCGTCTTCTTAAGTTTTTAAGTTTATAGGTATCCTATATTGTTTGAGTGGGTTTCGTTAAAATGTCTATGAGCTTGACATTTAAAAGCCATTTTGTCTATGAAAATTAATCGTTCTAACCTGTTGTAGGTAATTAAAATAGGCTAAATTCTTGGAACTAGTGGGGTCAGTACTCTGATATTTTTTAAGTATAACCTTGTAGAACGAAGTCTTGGAGATACACATTAGCTATTTAAGTGCATATAAAGATAGTGACGTAATTTAAATATTTGCGGTGCTACAATGTCCTTTATTTTTCAGTTAGTCAACAAATTTTATAAATTATGAGGGTAATAATTTCAAAACTGGTATTACAATCACCCCATTCGATCCAAATTATATATATGTGAATAGTAAATACATTAATACAATCGACTCTCGGTATTTCGGTAACTCAAAGTTCACGAGGAAATAAAAAGTTTGACTAAATGTTAAGTTATCAAAATCTTAAAAAATCATGCATGTATTTATTGATTTTTAAATATGTATGAAGATTACATTAAAAAAAATCAAAATTCCATTTTTACATTTATACACATTAGTATACATATTGTATATTTCGTGTTAACATTTTAAAATAATTTATTTAATATTAGTTAATTATTTTTGTTAATTTAATACATTGTTCTCGATTATTTTTTTTAGACAATTAAATGGCTTAACACATAAATCATGCACACCTTTATTGTCTCCAATATCATGATTCGAGTTATCGGTAGTCAATTAAAATGGTTGGGTTTTACGCATTAAGTAATAAGCAAAAAGTATTCACGGTTATAAACTATATTTAGCATGTACCTAATATTTATTAGGCAATATTTATAGGTACATCAATATAAAATCGATTACAATATCATTCTATAATGTATTCTTTACATTGAATTTTAATTAAGGAATCCAATTATACAACACAATAGAAACGTCGTATTCGTTATTAATTCATTTACTCATCGCATTTCTTCAACTATTATGCTACTAAGACATAACGTTTATTGACTTAAACCTGAACGATCATCAACATTTTTCACCTTATTTACGACAGTAACATTAGTGTAAATTAAAGATACTCGCTATTCTATAAAAGGTAATGTTTATATACTTTTTACCAGGGCCTAAAATAAATGAAACTTTGTATTACACTATTTTATAATTTCACTTAATTTAATCCTAAGTTTTCCCTGTCTAAAAATAAAATATAAGTTGAAAAAGGAGAAATATTTAAATAAGGTGGGGACAAATCTCGATCGGTATTATTCGACCACCTCGTTATGATGGTCGAATAAAACCAAACCGGTTTGACGCATTTATAAATCGGTTTAGTACACCAAATTTCTTAAAACCACACCGGCTGCCTTTTTAAGGGGAAATTTACACCGTTTGGCGGTTTGGTCTAGTGAATTTGTAGTATCATAAACCTTTATTTCTTATAGCATTACTTAAATATACATCGTGATATTTTCAGTATTTTTCAATGGTATTATCACATATTAGATATGTATATTAATATATCAAAATTAATAATATAACCATAGATTAACATTTAAATTTAAAAATAAAAGTTTTAACTATATGGTTAATTGACGGAATTATCAAAGTCTAAACATAACACTAAAATAATCAACACACTTTTTCATTTTGTACTGAACTATTCAAATTTCATGCTACACTAACAGTGTCGAACTGCACGCTATTTTAGGCCCTGCTTTTTACGTATACCTAAGTATTGATATTTATTATGACAAAATAATGTATTCGTATTAAAATATTCTGCTTTTTTTTTTAATAATCGTAAAAATAAAACAAATGAAAAAAATACCACTGCTTCTATGATTAATTATTCCTATGATAATTGATAACTAAATCATATTTAACAATATTTTGTGATTTATAATTGCTTATACATATTTAAAAATAACTGTAAATCATATAAATATAATATTATAATATTATATAAATGTCTTATTTCTGGAAAAAAACTTTTTTATATTAAAGATCTTTTATTATTATTATAATTAATTCGTTAAACTTAATTTAGATTTGTTTGTAGTTAATTAAAATTTATTATCGAATATAAGTTTGAGGTGTCACTAACAAATAAATGAATATATATGGTTGACTTTATGCACAATTCAGTTAATCAAAAGGAATTCTAATTTAAATATTAGGATTTACGTCTCCAGTTAAAATACTGGTCCTGAATTTAAGAACCGTATTCACTAATAATTTATAAATGAATATATTATAGTTGCAGTGACGACTCAAGAATCTAAATTCATGCTTGTGAAAATCTTTCTACGAGTTAAATAAACTAGAAAACGTGTCCTATGTATACCTACTAGTAATAACATTAATCTATACACTGTATTAATATTAGCTTAAGTTTTACCATATGTTGTGAAATGTTTAAACATTGATTAATGTAATCCGATTGGGATGTTACCCCAATGTATCGAAGTATCCACAAAAAAAAAGAAAAGAAAAGAAAATCGTGTTCGAATAAAATAAAAATATAATATATCATTAGGTTTTCAAAATCACTTTATAGTCACACCAGTTAAAATATTCGTATTATTCGTAAAATATTGTATTCGTGGTTCAAATAAAAACAAAAATCAATTAACTTCAAACTTGCATGGATAAATTAATACGATATTAAAAAAACAAATAAACTATACTTCGTTCAATAGTATATTATTCAATATTTGTTTTGTTTTGTTTCAGGCAATCATGAGCATAAAGGAATTTTACACTGGATGTGATATTTTCATAACTGGCGGGACCGGATTCATGGGAAAAGTTTTGATTGAAAAACTACTGCGATCATGTCCGGGCATTAGAAACATATACGTTTTGATGAGACATCGTAAAGATAAATGTATAACTGCCAGAATCGAAGACATGTTGGCGTTACCGGTACGGAGAAATATACATTTAAATATACTTGAGTGATGTCTAATATATTAGGTTTTCATGCATTTGATACGTTCGATAAGTTCGGTGATAATAAATTTAATTCACTTGTCGAATATATTATCGTCTTCGAACTAATGGTTCAATATTATAGTTCACGATATATGTATTAGAACGAGTCACGGATGTATATAACTATAATTAAAAAACAAATTCAATGAACAATTATTATTATTATCCAACCATATTTGGCGGGTTTTGTGATAATTTGTAATAATAAAATATGTATTTTAAAGATAAAATACTTTATTACACGGTCGTGACCCATTGAACGTAAAGCGCACTTGTTATTTCATAAAATAATATCGTTTTTTAAAATACTACTGCTTTTTTTTATTTATTGATTTGATTTAATAAATATCTATTATTATTATTTAAAATCGTTACAAAACAACATATATTTCTGTATGTATTTCTTATCGTTATTATATTTTAAGTTTTTGTTATTTTTAATGAATAGATATATTTTTAATAATATAATATTCTGTAGCAAAATATTAATTGGAGTATTTTGATCTACACGTATTAAAATCAAATTTTGCGCAAGTATAGTTAATTCGTTTTTATTATTATTATTATTATTAGTAATATAGAAAATTTACAATCCACGAATATGTTACGTGCATAATAAGAAAACATGTTAACAATGTAGGATTTTTTATTTACAGAATAATATGAGGAGGGAAGCCATCCGGTGATGGAACTCAACTTTTTCTTTGATTAGTTTATTAGTTATAATTTATTGGTACTAAAGTGTTTATGAATCGAGCAGTGAACAAATATTTGTATGGGTACCACTCCACTCCAATCATTTAAACTTCAAATAATTATAAATCATTAACTTAATTCGTATAAAATTCGATTTTTGTATGTCTATAATGTCTTCAAATATATTCTGCTTTGAAATAAAATATTAAAACCACACATTGTTGTTAAAAGACTTTTTTTTAAACAATGACGATAAAAATTAGTAAAAAATATAATTTTTTAACGACTTAATATTATATTATAAAAAAAAAATTCTCATAAAGTTTGATTGTTTTTGAAATAATAAGTGTTTTATATAAAATAGATCACTCGGATGATATTTATTATATAGTGTATATGATATTATAGTTCAATAAACATGCCATATTACATATTATTGTCTCCATTGCACGATTACATAAAAAAAAAACCACTTGCCAGTTGCCACTATGCTAAAATTACTTGTTTTTTTTTTTTAGTTAACAAATTCAGCTATCCAATCGTGGAAAATGTGTGAAATATATTTTAAACGTAATACTTTTATTGTACACGTTAATCGTATTAATAACCTATCACCAGTCTCACCCCCAAATGTACAATGACTAAATAGTAAATTACTCTGAATGCGTGTCTGAATAGGTGCTTACATTTAAATGAAACTGAAATAAAACAAACGGTTAAATAATTACAATTTAATAGTTTATACAAGTCGGGAAAATAATATAAAAATGTCTAATATATATATCAAATAAACCGTAAACGACGTAAACACAAAACACGACAAATAAATAAATGCAATTATTTACCAAGTTTGAAAGATTAGTTGTAGTATTTTACGATGAAATTCACACACACAAACGAGTTTGGATTAATGCTATTTACGTTTATTATCGGTACAAGTTACTCTATTTTACGAGTAAATTGAATTAATATATTTTATTTTGTTTTAAATTTCAATTAGGAATAATAGGTATTAAGTTTAGCTATGTAGGTGACATTGGATTTATTTTCTCAAAATAATTCAAACATACCTACCGTTGTATGTAATAATTTTAAATAATTTACCATAATTTAACTTCGGTTTTATAATTACACTGAACAACAAAATAAATATTTTTAATAAAAATATTTTTTTAATTAAATGTGACTGATTAAAAAATATATATATATTCCTAAGCTATCTGAAAAATGGAGAAAATATTAATTTATATTCTACATGTATTACTTGTATTAAAATGTTATGACAATGTTTCAATTTATACATAATGTTATATTATGTCATATTATAATAGATATAATATAAATACTATGTATATATTGCACAGTGATTAATTCTAAGCTGATTGAATAACGGTTTTAATTGTATTGATAACACTTAAATGGTGTATCAATACAAAAGGGTCAATAAACTTGTTTACTTAAATAATTTCCATGATGATGTTACTATGCATAATGTTCCAAAGAATAGCTATAATTTTTAAATAAATATTGGACTAGAAAAAGCGATTTATAAGATGATTTTAATAATCATATATTTATTTTCAATGTCATGGACACATAATATTTTCCCTATTTTGAATAATCGAAATTACCATAGTTCATAAATTAATAATAATAGGTAATAAAAAATAACGATACATTATTGAAGCGTTCGTTAAAACATTTTATGATATCTAAATCATAATAAATATTTGATATTTTCTTCGCAGCACTAAAAAACATAATATCATAGATATGATTTTAAACAAAATTCATAATAAGTATTTGAATAATAATATTAAAATTTTAGCAAATGTTCGTATTTTATTTCCGATTATCTTAAAAAATACTGACAATTTTTTCTACTACAAAATATTAAAATGTATCTTAAAACAAAAAATATATATAAATAAATAAAATAATATAATCGGTTTCTAATAAGGGTAACATAGATAATTGTAACACAAAATTGATCAGAAAAAAAGTTATTCTCAACCCAAAAATAAATGCGTATTAAATTCAATATTAATTATAAATTATAATCATTATATTATATTAATATGGTATTTTCTTTTTGCGTTTGCCCAGCTGTTCGACAAGGTTAGAACGGAGCGTCCCGGTGTCGCAGAAAATAAAATAAAACCTATATTTGGAGACTTGAGCGAAATTCGTCTCGGGATGAGTGATGACGATTACGATTTGTTGATTCGTAATGTTTCAATTGTTTTTCACGTTGCTGCAACAGTTCGGTTTGACGAGCCAATTCGAGAAGCGATTATAAAAAATGTAAGAGGAACGCTAGAAGTCGTCAAATTATCTGAACAAATGAAAAACCTCATTGTAAGTAAAACTATTTTAATGAAAATGTTTACACTTAAATTCTTGCGTACCTAAGTAGTAAAAAGAATTTAACCAAGTCAAAGTTCGGAAATCGGAACCAAAGCCCGGGCGAGTGGTTTTGGAAATAATATAGGTACTATACATGTGTACAATCAATAATCATATAATTTGTATAGTTTTAAACATTTTTGGTGTATTGATACATTTTCTTCGTTTGATTTTTATAGTAAAATATAACTAAAGATTACATTTTAATTATAACATTAATAATAATCACTATTGATAAGTAATAACTTTATGCATATAAACACACTCAGATAGCGTGAAATTGCCTAATAAGATAAGTACCGCGTATTCATCCACTGTTCATTTTCTTCATCTATTATCAAAGAAAGCAATTATCTCCCACTTATTGATTCGAATACGTATCGTTGCTATTATTATATTCTGCCCAATAATATAATAGTATAATTATATAGTAACCATTTATAAAAATTTAAAAAATAGTACATATTAAAATCTTGCTTTTATATTACGAAAAACCCCTCTTTTGAGATAATTGGTCAATGTATATACTATTCTACCCATTTTTCCTATAGGCCATCTTTGTCTATATAAATTGTTTTTTTTATCTCTTTACCCTATTATTTCTATTATCCACTGTAAAAACGAATTATTTGAAATTATAATTTCATTACCATATAAACTTATTAGGTATGTTTCTTTATGATGAACAAAGAATCTAGTAGGCCATATTATCTTCTACGTACATAGTATATAATATACCATAATGTTATAATTATATAATTTTTATATTTGAAGTGTTTGATATAATTCCTAATAGGAATAGCTAAAAATCGTAAATATTTTTTAAGAATATTAAATTAAAGTTCTTATAATTTAATTTATAAGACTCAGTCTAGTATTAAAAAAAAAAAAAGGTGGAAAAGTGGGTACTGCTCTCTACTGTATAATAAAGCGTCGAGTGTGTATTACTGTAATAAATGAGTTCAATTTTAATTCAATGATATACTACCGAGAGTAGAGCATTATTCAAATACAATTATTTTTAAACATAACTCTTTAAATAATTATTAAACATAAATCAAATAGTTATCGATTATTTTATTTGATTAAACATTTAACATAATATATTATAATTTGTAATATGAAAATATTAAAAACAATAGTTATAGCTTTGTATTTTAAGTCATACGATTAATATACATTTTATTTTATTCCGAATAAATGCAAAAAAATTATAAACAAAGCATACCTATATAATATTATAGAAGAAAGTTTATTATAATAACAAATTATGTATTTGTTATAATAATTTCATAATAGGTAATTACTACAATAATAAATAGTAGTAACTATTAAATAATAATAACAAAAGTGAAAAATATATATTTATAATAAATATTATTACACAATTATTATACATATTACAGAATTTTTAAATTAGATTTTCAAAACAACCTTTTCTTCATAAATTTCATCTGATAGTTTGTTGAATTTTGGTAAGTTAGTCATAGTTTTAGGTATAACAATTACACAATTCAATAATTATATGAGAATTAAATGTATTCGGTAAAAATCAACATTCTGTTCGATTAATAAATTATCAAAACAATTTCTTAATTTAATGTATGATAGAACAATATTTAATATTAACTTATTGATGACTAGATAATACTATAGTACTTAGAATATTGACTACGCAATAATAACGTATTCCGTAATAATACATAGTGCGGTATACTTATCATACGTATGGCTTACTTCGTAACGAAGAATTTTATTTTTTATTTTTAATCTAGAATTTATACAATCTATACTACAAAAAAAGTACCGAAGAATTTAATAATTTTTTATTTACTTATATTATATGATTAATGTAAATTATAATATAATGCATTAGTATTAGAATTATGACTGAAAATTAATTGAATATTTTTCTTACACATTTACACTTTCATTCGAATAATTTTCTAGACAGGTAAAATTTTGCACAACACTGATATCATTGATCATTGACCATTGTATAGGTAAGAAAAACAATTCCGAGTGAATGAAAGCCTAATTAAGACTTATCTGTTAGCCACTAATATTATTCTTCATGATATGCTTATATTGATAGTCTTATTAAAGTAATTTATTTTATTATTGGTATTGATGGAGGTTGATTTAATTTTTTTCAAAAATATTCTTATTCTACACTTATTATACTTGTATTTTTAGTATTTAATTATTATAATAATATGATATTATTGTTATTATTTTTTTATTCTCTTTATTAATTGTTGATCTAATATAACTTTATTGTAAAACAGAGTGAACCGATGCATGATATATTGATATAAAATTATAAATAGATAATATTTAAAATTAATTTATATATATATATATTTAAAATATCATTGTGTACAGTAAAATTCATAATATACAAAAAGATGAAATATAGCAAAATAATGATCTTCTCGTTATTTTTCGTTAAAATATGGAATTTTGTTTTAACTTCAAATGTCCATAAAAAATAATATGTTTGTATATTTTTAATAATTTTTGATTTCAGTGTGGATGACTTATGAGGAAAAGTCTATTAAATTTTACTATAATTTTTACTTCAAAATACTTGTACTTTTTATAAATTTTGTCAAATGAATTTTAAATGCTAAAAAAATATTGTGCCTATGAATTTTAAATTGTTATATTCCTCATTAAAACATTTGCATCTAAGGCCATTAGTTTAAATTATATTTACATATTGTTTAACAGTATAATTTTAGCTTAGATTAAGTGATATAGTTCAATAGTTCAGTACCTATCCTTTAATAAGTTAGTGATATTAAATATTTGATTGGAGGTTAACCCTGGCCGGTAGTTGCGTGTTTGTATTATTATTATACGAGTACAAATATAAGAACAGCTTAGTGGAATTTTGTATTTAATTTTCAAGAATTTTAAGTTGAATAATTAATGTATAGAAAATGATAATAAAAACACTTTATTGTTTTAATTTTTTAAATGCTATCATAAGCATATTTCATATAATAATGAATATAAACAGAATAACTCTAATAAATTATATGAAATTGCAAATGAAAACATGTATTTTGATTTTCAAATAGGTAGTAGTCGGTTGTTATCGTCGATCACATAGCAAAATATAATTTGCGCTAAAAAAAACCTAAAGAAAAAAATAATTATGTAATTCACGTCACATATGAAAATAAGTTTTGGTAATTTAATAAAACTAAATAAAAGTGCATTATGTATAATGTGCGCCACCTTGTACCTTCAAAAATTGTAATTTGCACCATTATCTATCTTATTCAAAATGTTACTTGCGCCACTTTTACGCTTTTTTACATAAAAGTCAATCATATTATAATTATAAATAAATGTATATAAGTAAACTTAAATTCCAACATTTCCAACAATTGAAGTTAAGTGTGGTGCAGATTACATATTGTATTTCGTTTACTATCGTGGCGCAAATTACCAAAATTAATTTTTGGATGTGACGCAAAATACATTTTATTTTTTTATATTTTGCGTAAAATAAAAATGTACTTAAATATGTCTATCGGTGGCGCAAATTACAGGTAATAAAATTGGCGAAAATACCATCTCCTTGCAAAATTCCATTACTTATCAATAATTTGGTTATTTTTAAAGTTATGTGAGACGCATTGCATTGCAATTATTAGATTTGTCGTATTTACATTTTAGAGACGAACCTAGTACTTAAGTATAAATAGTTCTTAACTACACTACCACATTTATCTATGAAAAGTATAAAATTAAAAAATCTAAAAATACTTTTATAAAAAAAAATATGTTGATTATTTTATTTTGTATATTTTTTAATGTTCTTAAGAGCATATTAAAGCTCTGAAAATGTATCTTTTTTAGTTCTACAACTTCCGAGTTTTGCAGATTATAACTGAAATATTATTTTTCTACCGTTTATTACTATTAGTGACTAGTTGTATTACATTTTTATCGATTTCATCAGGATAGTTGTCAACAATAATTACTAATCACTAATACAATGTTAAAATAGGTAGTGTAATCGTTATTGATAATTAAGAAGTGGATTTTATTTTATAAATGTCCTAAAAAACAAAAAATACTTTTTAAAAATACAACTTGATGCACTTATAACAGAGACGTACGCAGAAAAAAGTTTTGGGAGGTGTTTTTGAAAATCAGTTATTGAAAAATAGAACTTTTTTTAATAAATATACAAAAAACTTTTATGAAAATTAGGTGTACTTAAAATACTTTTTTTAAATACAAACATTAATATAACAAAATTAATATTGAATAAGTAAACAGCCATGCAAAAACCCAAGTATTTTGGGGGGGGGTGTTTGAACACCCAAAACACCCCCCTCCCTGTGTACGTCCCTAACTTATAATATTATAAAACTTAAAATAATGCCTTTATACATTTTTTTTAGCATAATTTAATTAAAAATCTATTTGAACGATTGTACGAGGTATTAAATAATTGTAATTTGGCGTTATCGTGAATGATACAAGTCGTAAATCATATAACCTAACTATACTCGTATATTACTCATATTTAATGGCACATGAAGAAAATGTCGTTGGTCAAACGCTTTTGATTGTTACATAGGTAAACCAAACGTAAAAAATTAGATTACAAAGAAAAATAAATAACATTTTATTATCTAATAGTGGCGTGGTTTATGGTAAATTTTTATGAAACTGTATTCATTATTATAAAATCAATACACGTAAAATGTGTATTAAGTTTAAAAAATGTAAAATATAAATTATATTTTTAAGTACTTGATGTAGTTATATATGAAATAAATTTCGTGTTTAAAAAGCAGTGTTTTGGAACATTTGGAAAAAATTCGAATTCCATTTATATTCATACCCTATTGTTAATTCACAAAATGTAAGATATACAGTCACTAGTTGTAATTGTATTGGAATTAGTTTAAAATACGAAACTATATCATATTATGTATGCCGATAAAAGTGATGACGTTTAGATAAAGGTAAAATATATGCATAATTTATATAATATACTAAAAATATACCTAACCATCTTCGTGTTATAACTGTTATCATTGAGGCACACAATGTGTTATCAAAGAAGTGAATGTATAGGTAATTTATCATACAATATACTGTCTGTAGGCATATTACACTGTCAATATACATAGCGGTTTAAGTGAGTATAGTGTTATCATATTATTATTTTTTAAACATAAACTTCTTTATTAATGAATTTAAGGACTAATTTTATTACACATTTACACAGTTAATATAATATAAAAACTAGGATATCTAATTAAAATAATACATCTGTGGACTGCAACGATAAAATAATTTTTTAATAAATTTTGTACGAAATACGAAGAATTTGAATTTCTTCTACGCCAACGATGATAAGTACTTATAATAGTTTAACTAAGTTTATTTAACTAATTTACCTAACGTAACCTATACATAAAGATTACAAGTTATAAGCTTATAAGTATAACTAAGTGATCGCTACACCTGCTTTAAAACTGCGTACACCTTTAAGATAGTAAGTAGTATAAAATAATACAATATTTATCATGATACTTCATATTTTAAACTAAGTTTGAAATTTCTAAAATCAAATTCGATTTTCTTGGTATTTTATTAAGTAGACTTGTAACACGTTAATTACTCATGAATTACTAACTTTTCGTAGTAAAACAAAATTATTGTATTTATCTGCATTTTGTCTTGTAATATAGTACACAATACACATACATTATTTATTATAATGATTTTTCTGCCAACTAATACATTTGTGAATCTGTGAATATAAGGTGCACTACAATTGAGCTTCGCCATTCACCACACCAGTATGTGTCGCAATATGTGACATTCCCAAAAGGGGAGAGGTAAAACCCCTAGCCTTGCCACCATGGAACCGCGTTAGACTATACTTATTATTTTCACCACACACAAGTGTTAGTGTTTAAATAACTAATTGCGGAGGTTAATCAGAGACATAACATTCTACTGAACTCTGATGGTTTTTTAGCCATTGGCTAGTATATAAAATATATTAACCAATACATATACCTCTTCAATTAGTATACATGTCATTAGATATCATACGCATGTTTATTGGCATAATAAATCGATATATTATTGTAATTCATGATTCACAGCGCATAATTTCATAACACTGCGGGGTACTTAATTATATTCGATAACTGTATCTTGTTGTTTACCATATACATTATTGAATTATTCTATAACACGAATAATAAAAATTGCATAATTCATTAAATTTTATTCTGCAGGTATTTTTACACGTATCAACGACCTACTGCAATTGTAACAGAATTTATGTGGAAGAAAAAGTGTACGAATCGCCGATCAGTTGGCAGGATGCAATTTTGATTGCAGAAAATTTAGATCCCAAATTGTCTGAAATTTGCACAAAACAGTAAGTGAAATAGGTATAATTAATCCTAAAAAAAAAATCCTTAGATTTTTCTGAGTTATATAGTTGGTTATAGTTTAATATATTTAGTATTAAAAATTGGGAAATTAATTTCGTTTCTAGGTTACCTAACCTAACCTACGTTAGCATTATGTTGTATTTAAGTGTAATTGTGTATAGAAAATTCAAATATCACGATTTTGCACAATTATTATCAATTAGTATAGTATTAACTAATATCAGATATCAATAAAAAAGTATGATATGATATTAATATGATGCATATCCCTTATCATTGTTGCACGACATAAGTGTATATTTTAGTCTTCCAAAAACTCATATTATATGTATCTACACTTATAATATTTATTTTCAAGCACTGTTTTAAATAAAACCCGAGTCCTAACTATAAGGGCAGCTATACCTTACAATTTACATTATAGAGTTTCCAAAATAATAAAAATTTTACGATACAAATAATTACTAATTTTTTATCTAATTCGTGATATTTAAGATAAAAAATCAATAACTTTTAATACATTAGCAACCCTTATATCGTCAGGTGTAGATTAATTAATAATATCTTAAGTTTTTAATTATTATTTGTCACATTATAAAAATGACTACATTAGTATAAATACATAATCAAGAAAATCACCTGGGGTGCTATTAAAATATTTAAGGGTACTTAACACACACTAGTTCTCATTTAGTTGCACCTAGGTTTAGATACCTGTAATTAAGCATAATTGTTACAATGTTACAATATGTATGAAAATTACTGCATCGAAGCTATAAAGTAAATTGTTCTTCAAACTACAGGTCTACTACAGGTGTTTATTGGAGATAAATAATAATACCTACTACAGTCTATAGACTTAAATATAAATATACTATAAAGTACAATTGAAAGTCTTTTTTTTTATTATTATCAACTATCAAACTATAAAATGAAAGAATACTATGTTTGATACTATAATGTTCAGACATAAGTAATAAAAAATAGTTATAAAAATGTGTCCTTCCAAGTCAACCGCAAGCTATCAAGTTTATTTCGAAACCTTTCCAATTAGCACCGATCTAATTTGAACATTTGGTTGTAATAATAATACGAGTAAGGTAACAACTGAATCAGGAAATTTTTTTAATTATTTAAAGATGATGAAACGTTATTAATTTTTTATAACTTAAAGGTAATTTTACATTTTTTTGTAGATTACAGTAACAAGTAGGTATTTATCAGCCGAGGGTTTAAATTTCACAGATAAAAGTCATTATCTATCTTATATGAAAGTTTTAAACAATACGCCTATAAATCTTCAACTAGAAGGTCATAGACGTCGTAGTTTATGGGCATAACTCTAAGGAGAATATTTGGCTTACTGGTTTATGATAGGTATTGTTATTTAATGAAGCTTTTAATATCAGAACGATTTGTTATTAATTTAAAAATATTTGTACATTGAATTCCATTTTGGTATATTGTTTAAGTCAATGATTTTGATATTTGACCCAAATCGTCTAATTCCGAGGATAAAAACATTTCATAGAGATAATAAGACTTGGCATGACTGTTCCAAGAATTACGGCTTCCGAAGGATTTAACAGAAAAAACGACTTTCAGCAAAATTGTGTGGAGGATAATCTTGTCTAAAAATTCCGTATACAATTTAATTAAAAAATAATAATTTAATTAAATTTATTTTTCTGTTATAGTAGTATTATTATGATTGATTTTTCAAATATAATTTAATATTTATTTAATATTTAGTACATATTTATATTATAAATAGTCAATATTTATGATAAAGAAAAAAAATTATTATCAAAGGGCGAGAGTGGATAATATGTAAAAGTGTAAGCTTATTTAAATGTACAATTTTATAAAAATAGAAAGAATATTTTTTTTCTCTGTTATTTTGAAAACGTTTTCAAAATGTATTAAAGATATTAAATCTTTTTTAATATTTTGTTAAATTTTCTCGTATTAAATTCATATAGAAAAACAAACCTTAACGTCGAATCGTGAGCTGCTAAAGAACCATTCGCTATTGTACTGGACATAATATAGTTCACTTGACGGTCAATCGTTTTGTTGTAATATTATTATCACCATAAAAACACAAACATTAATCAAAAACTAAACATTGGCGCAAAGTTTGAACTTTCGTTTAAAAACGAGTGCTAATCGATGATAAGTCAAAGATAAGTTTTAAAAAAAATTATTTAAAAAAATAACAAATAAAACAATACAATTTAAAAAAATAACTAATGACTTGGCATGCTTATCTTGATTATTTTTCTCGTGTAAATTATAATGATAAAAAAAATGCTTATACCATTAGGTACATTAAAAATACAACAATCACTTATGCAACGAAAAAAAATAGTATATTATAGCTCACTGCAATGTTCCTATACTCTATAGGATTATAATCGAATGTCGAGATCACGAAGACGTTTGAAAACGGGAAAATATTTCGACGAATAACTGAAATACCTTCAACACCATTATAACACCATTTTAATATTAAAAAAAAATATTTAGTATGGAACCGTAATAATAACAATGTAAAAATGATTTAAGAAACGAGTACTAAAATGTATAATATAATAAAGGGAATATATTCATAAATAATGTTTTATCTCTTTGCATAGTTTATTTGTTAATCATTATTTTCAGAATAACTTAAATTAATAATTACTTATATTAAACGCAATAACGTATTTTTGCTTTGGGGCGTTTTGTTTAAATTAATTTAAATGTGAAATAAATTCACTTTTTATGGAATAAAAATAAATAATTTGAATTTTATGTTATTTTTTTTTATTAGTAAACACTCATTACTTACTGCTAAAGCTTTTTGTAAAATATTTTTTTTATATAATTTAAAATAGTTTTTACTACAATTTTTATTATTATTATTATTATTATTATTTTATTTTATTTTTTTGATAACTGTACATAATATTATACATTTTTAATTTAATGTTACAAAAGACGATATTTATCTGAAGACTTCGAATTATAAAAGTAACAAGTAATTATTAATTAGTTGTTTTATAACTTATAAGTAGGAACATAAAGTTTAGATAAACGGAGTAAAATCGCGATAGTTCCAAATGTAATATTTATTTATTCTCAGAAAAATATTTTGCTTTTGAATATTACAATAAAACGTCTATGATGAAAAACCGGAAAAGTAAATTATACGAGTAATAGTAAAATAACTCAATTTTCTTTCGAAACATGTTTTTAATGAAAACAAATGATTAAAAATATATATTTACCATATACGTACAACGTTAATATTTTTGGATAAAATTAGTGTTTACCTTTTAAATATGTTGGTGGACAATTGAACAACTTTACTGCTATAGGCCATAGCAATCATTTATTATATTTTTTTTATCTAAATTGACAGTTTAAAATATTATCACAATGCCAGTGCTCTAAAAACCTTTTCTCAAATTTTTTATTATTATTATAACAGTAATAATTTTAATGGTTTTTTTTTTAATTAAAAAACAAGTAGTATGATCTATATATCTATATCTATATTAAATACGTCGCAAAATTGAATACTGTCGATTTTATTCAAAGCGAAATTTTATTGATATATTTTTTCATTTTATTTGTAAATTCTTACTTTTCCATAAAGTTTTTTAATTATAACACATACGATAATGGTTATCAGTTGCTCACGGCTCATTTATTTACTGTTATTATTAAAAAATATAAATAATGTTAGTACTATTTAACGGTTATTAAAGAAATTTGACTTAACATGTATCTGAAAAAATATATACGAATGTTGAGATTACTATTATATGTAATAACAGCAGTAATGAAAAGGTTTCATTTTTAGATATACATATATGAAACAAAATTCTTTTTATGTCTGTCCGCCAACATATGAACTAATATTTTATATCAATATACTCGTAAGATTATACAAGGTTTTATAGTTGATATAATATGTTGTATCCACATAGTGTAATCGAACATTTCATGAAATGGGCATCCTCCATTATACTATAATAGTCTATAAACTTTGTTCATAGCAATCAAGACGTTTTTATTTGGACGTAATGGACACCAATTGTATCCAATTTATGTAATGGAAACTTTTAATTTACACCTAATGCAATTGTTTTTATTATAATAATTTATACCACCTAAATCAGTAACTTTTCATGAAATGGTCATCAAAAAATAGTACGTTTACCTAATTATAATTTATAACAAGCTAATAAACTAATGTTTAAGCATAAAATGAGTACTTATTTTCGTTATTTGGATGTTTATAAAGTATAAATCATAAATGAATAGTGTTGCATAATATGCAAAAATGCAATTGAAACATAAGTATTTTTAACATGTATTATTAAATACATATTGTGTGTGATATTATTTTATACATAACATTTACTCTTTAGTATTAATATATTATTTTATTATAATTACATAATGATATTTTAAATTTTCCGATAACCGTTTGTCGAAAAATCATCTGTATCATATAAATTAGAAAAAAAATTACACACTGAATTTAAAATAATTATTTCCATTTCACTGAACAGATGTAATTTATGACCATTACATAAATTTAAAAATGACTTAAACATCATGTTCAAAGTTCGTAAAACGGAAATCCATTTCATGAAAAGTTCAACTACACTGTACGAGTAACGAGTGTAAGGTGGTATATTGCCCTATACAATAATCATCGAAAAAAAATAAATCCTCTTGAAATGTAGTAATTCGCACATTATATATTTTACAATGTATTGTGTTTATGTATTACATATGGTATTGTTGTTTGAGAATTAAATTAAATAATCGATGGCTAGAATTTTTTATTTCTTTGTTCTCCCTCGAGAGCTTTATTGACTGCGTTTGCGTGTATATACAACTATAGTCTATAAACATAGTTAATCAATAGCCATATTGAATATATATGTTATATGTATATTGTATATATATATATATATATATAAAAAAAAATTAAATTCAAACTGAATAATGCGTTGAATTTATTCTATTACCGTAGGTTTTTGGGATCATTTCCGAACACGTACACATTTACAAAATTATTGGCCGAGCAAATAATCAACGAAAAATCGGACAGATCGGGACATAACAATAATATGCCAATGGTCATATTCAGACCCTCGATAGGTAAGTATTTATTATATTATTACAAATATATATATGTATATTCATAAAAATATTATTAATATAATATGGGCTGTTTCAATAACATTGTTAGAAATGGATAGAACCTAAATATTGTCTACTATAATCTATTTCTTCTAACAATTTTTTATATTTTTGTTATTAAACTTTTCTCTTTCTCGCTCTTACTATTAATGGGTGTGAAATAGATCTCTTGTCTCGGTCCACTTATAAGTCTATTATGGTATACGTTCAATATGAGCCATGAATCATAATACTATGGATTGGATTGAAATGATTGAATGCATTCAATTGAACACGTACACGTAAGAATATATTCACCGAGTATACATTAGATTTATACTTGTACTCTATTAATTATGATAGAAAATGCATTAATTTTCCAATGAACGTAAATGAAAATTGAACGTTATTATAATAATAAATTCTATAACCAAAAATATTAAATATATATATATATGTTTAAGAATTTTTTTTACTTTAGAAAAAACAATACATCATAAAATCTATATATTAAATCAATATACATTTTATATAAGTTCCAACTTTCGTGAGTGGTAATAATGTTATAGGTCTTCAACTTTTTAAGGCAGCGGGTCACCTATTATTTATTTTAAATATCACGGGTCGCATTTTCGGCAAAAAAATATAGCATATTAAATGACTAAAAATTATGTATTAAAGATGCATATTATAATATAAAAACAAGACGTGCCGTGGATTGAAGACCTCTTTGAATGTGTTTATTTACATTTTTTTTTTTTAAATGAATGTTCTATAGTTCTATACCTAGTGCTGCGTACGATAATATCACCATTCGACGATTAAATTCTGGCATTGATTTTTTGTACACTGTGTCATTTGGTCAACATGTCCAGAAAGAGTAAACAAACCGTTCTGCACGAGTCAGAAAATTGCCTAACCATTTCCCCCTCGTTTAGACCCAGCTTTATAACTTTTGTAATATTATACAGTCACTTAATGCATCATAATATAGACTATATATAGACTTTTACAGATATATTACTAAAATAACAATAATATAATATGACGAACCACCCACATGGGGACAAAAATTACTTTTGAAGAAAAATATATAATAAAACATATTATTTATAGTACAGTAGATTTTCGATATGTCGAATCTTAAAAGGAACAGAAAAAAGTTCAAAATATTAAATATTTCTAGATATCGAGTTTCATTAAAATTTATTTTTAAAAATATTTAAAAAATTGGTAAATAATTTGAATGCTTAAAATGCATAGTTTGAATACTTAAATTACTAATACTATATACATATCAATAAACTACAATAATGAATAAAAAATTTTTTTTTTTAAAACTTGTCATTACAGTTTGTTTAATATCACTTTTTTTTGTAAGAATGTACAAAATAATTGTAAGGGCATTAAATTTACGTTTATTTTCCATTTCACTATATTGTATACGAATGACTACAGTTATTGACTACCAATGCGTTAAATTTTTAATCACTATACTGAAAATACTACTTCATTTTTATTCTTACCGTGATAAGCTATTAAGTGTAATGGTAATTTCAGAGGGGTTTCAATGTAGTTCGATATAACGAAAAATTCGAGATAACGATGTTCGACATAATAAGAATCTATCGTATATTATTAGTAATTTAATTAATCTTATGTCCTTAGATGCGTTCACAACAAAACAAAAATATATAGTTATTTATTTTCAGAGAAAGAAAATAAAAAATCATTAGTAAATTTTTTCCGATGTCTTATTTACAAAAATAAGACGAAAACACGATTTTAACTTCCTAGACTAGTTTTACATTACACGCAAATTCGTGTAGAATACTCGTAGGTATTTCTGTTCAGAAATAAATGACAGGATACGAATGACAATTATTATTTTCTAACCAATATGACGCGCGCGCGTCTGTAGGTATAAACCGATGCGGTTGTTTTTGATTGAAATTCGGATTTCCGTCCAAACGTGTTCCGCGCGTCAAATATTATATTATAACGCGTACGGCGTACCACGATATTATTATGTTAATGGGCTTTGTATGTAATATTATGATGTTATTATGGTTTCGCAGTACTATCTTCGGCCGCCGAGCCCGTAGTCGGGTGGATAGATAATGTTAATGGACCGATCGGCCTCATGGTGGCGTGTGGGAAAGGCGTATCGCTGGTCACGCTGGCTCATAAAGATTCAACTCCAGACTTTATGCCCGTCGACTTGTCCATCAAGGCGATGATACTGGCCGCTTATCACCGTGGCACACACAAGTACCTATATATATACATATTTATTGTTGATTACCCGGCATAAAATGTCAAATCTAAAATGTCAAACAGTCGCGGGATACCGCGTTAGGGGTGGTTGCTGCTCAACTGCTGACGTAGAGAACACCCATAACATTGCTTAACGTATTATATCGAATAGTATACACGCTAAAATAGTAAAATATAATGTGATATCCGTCACGTTTCGCCGCGCCAACAGCATTTAAATCCTATTCTTAAACGTTTAAAACTGTTTCTTCCGTGTGTATAGATAAAATATAAAGAAACATAAAGAAAAGTGGGTACCGCTCTGCTCCGCATATTAGGTGCCGAGTGGGTCACTGTAACGGGTGTGTTAAATTTTAATTCGATGATATATCATTGTATACTTAGGCAAAACGATTCCGAGCGCGGAGACAGTCTGTCAGCCTATATCATTAACTATACATTCCATGGTATGTGTGTTAAAGTACTTTATTATAGTAATATTAGAATTACGAGAGGTAGGTCTAATTTTTGACGAAAACATTGCATTTGTTATATAGTTAGTAGGTATTTAATTATTATAATAATATATATTTATACCATATTATATTATTGTTAGTTACTTTTGAGTTACTAACAATGTATGATAAAAACTACACAGCAGTGTGAATAGATTCATTATATTAATAGATCATATCTTAAAAATGAATCTACATATTTTTTAAATGTCATTGCGTATAGTAAAATTCATAATACACATAAAAGTTTCAAGTCCTCACGAATAATATTTTTAAATTGTAATAAGGTAATTTACATCGTATTTATTGTTAAAATACGTAATTTCGTACTACAATTAAATATCTATAAGAAAAATAATTGTGTTTGTATATTAGATTTTTTAGTTACAGTATAGACTACTTGTGAGGAAGTAGAAGGTTTTATTTACTATAAAATACTATATTATACAAATATTTTGTGAAAATTTGAACTTTAAATCCATATAAATAAAATTGTGCATATTATGTATTTTGAATCATTTTATACATATATATAATACATATACATATAAAAATAACTTATGCGGAATTGTGTATTAAATTTTCAAGAATTAAAACGAAAGCGAACTGGATAACTTATACCTTTGACCTCCAAAGTATCAACTACATCCATTTTCTACCAAAAACATTCCTCAATGTTAAAAATTAAGTAATTTTCGAGTATTTTCATTACCCAAAAAATAATGACAGGAAAACTATAAAATAAAAAATATAAAATCAATACATTCGTCGTTCCACATAGAATCCAACATTTTTTTATACATTATACATATTTCAATCTTAGTAAATAATATAATTAGAACCAATCTATTCACTTTTTTAAATTTTAGACAATATATATACTAAATATAACAAAAACATTGGTTCTCGTTTAGATCCAAAATATAATATTAATATAGAAATTTATAATTGCATTATAGGCACGTGGTATTATTTTGTAATCTTGTATTTATAAACTAATTAAAGTTCATAAATGTAATTAACAAAACAAATTAAAAAATATGTTGAAAAAATCTATAGTATAGTAAAATAAAAAAAATTACGCTGTATGCCTTATTTAAACAAAAAGTTAATATTTATAATTACGTTTTTTAATTATTGCTGTAAACATAATGAACAGAATCCAATTTTAAAAGTTTAGCAAGTGATAAGTTTTCCACTTAATTTTTATAATAAACAAACTAAAATTATATGTACTGATCAAATATTAAATCATTGGATAGTCTAAAATCTGAATAATACGAACTTCTAACCACTATCTCAATATACTATGTACCAATGCACAATGCATAAATCGACCAGTTGCTAAAGGTAATATGCCTGTTAGATAGGTACTTTTTACAAAATCGATATTTTTCAATAGCTTCATTGTTGAGTCTGTGTCTAGATTTTACACGATATAAAGTGGCATGCAAGCCGCATATGAGTGAAAAGTGGTGGTTTTCTATTCAATAGGAATAGACCGTTTATTAAACAATATAGCTTCTTCATCCATCGATTTAATGTCAAACAAAAGAAATTCAATAAGACAATCGACGTTTATGACATTATACTTACTTATTGTATAGCTTGTGTATACAATAATCTAATTAAATTTTTTTTTTAAATTCAGTTGTTAAAGATCTCCTAATTATAGTCTAGATTCTAGTCCACGTTTTTCGTTATGTTTTTTGGTTCGACATATTATAGTATTGTACTATTATAATACTTTATAGGTAACCTTTTGCAACTGATCGTCTCACACAATATACTATTAGGTACCTAATCCAAATTGTGTACTGTTACCGTATAGTTCGACACTTGTCGCTTGTAAATCTTGTTATGCACAAACGGCTGTCTTTAAGCCAATAATTTTTTAAAAAAAATTCACATTCTATGGTTTAATGAGGAATTAAATAATATTAAACTACAGCTGTAGGAACAAAGATAAATTTCAATAAATTGTTTTTGGCATTCTTTTAAAAATATAACACTTATTCCGTCAAAAACTCTGATATAAGAGATATATTTTAAGTCATAAAGAAAATTTAAAAAAAAAACTAAATATCTTTTAAATATTTTTATCGTTATAACTTTTTAAATTTGTAAATATATAATTTGAATATTTGAATTAGTTACTGCATATTATGTTTTTAATTTCGTATTCCAAAACACAATATTTTTTTTGAGAATTTCAATACATAAAAAAAACAGAAAAGTACTTTTGCTGTATAGTAGACTTTTAGTTTTGAATGAACCTAGTCATTGATATAAGTCATTGTAACGATAGATATGTTAAATTTGTGTTTATAATGATAAGTCATTGCATTCAAAAGACGAATTTGAGCGAAAATGATAGGTATTTCAGTTTCTATTCCTAAAAATATTTTATGATTTGAATGAATATTACTATTAATAATTTAGTTTTTAATTAGTAAGAAGGTATAGGTTGTACAAAAGTATTTTATATGCTTCAAAACGCTATGACAGTTACTGTCATAACAAAAAATCAAACATCATTGTAAAATTATAATTACATTTTCATTCGTCACTCTGCTCAGAATTTAAAATCCAATTTCAAACGAGTTGTTAACAAGTAGTTATAACTTAATAAGTATTTACATATTTACATTTTAAAGTTTTAATGAATAAAGAGGTGGAATATTATATCTAAGTACTAAGTATTTAAAATTAAGATGAGTAGATTAGCGTGACAAAAAGGTATCTCGCAAAATACCGGTCCACTAATTTACTCATCAAAACTTTAAAATGTAAATGTTTATAAAACTACAACTGATCATCAAATCATTTGAAATTCTTTAAAAAATATTCTGTTGTACAAAATAGTATTTATAATACACAGACTGGAGTAGCACAGGGATAGGTATGCCAAAAATGGTGATTCATTTATTAGCTCATCAATACTTTAAATTCTAAGCATAAGTCATAACTAGTTATCTATCTAGGTACTTGTTTGAATTAAATTTTCATGCATTGACATTTTTAATTCTTAGAAAATTATTTTGTTTTGGAATATCAAGTTAAAAACGTATACTTTTACCAAAAATAATAATAAAAAAAAAATGTAGTTAAATATTTCTAATTGCGTAAAGAACATTTTTTTTCGAAAATGTTAATATTTTTCGAGAAAATTAGTAGGTATTTACCCAAAAAATAAAAATAATCTTAATATTATGCTGGAAGTTTAATTGTTTTTATCTATATAATAATTTTATTGTTATTGCTTATCTTTATGTAGTTTTGTAATATGATTTTTCTTATTTAGCTCGTCATCGGACAGCCCACTCACCGTGTATAATTCGTCATCAGTCAAGAAGTCAATTACTAACAACCAAATATTACAATACTCAGTAAAGTATTTAATGTTGCATCCGTTTGATGAGATTTTATGGAGGCCGAGATTTTTTATCACGTCTTCCAAGATACTTTATAAGTATCTCACTATTATTCAACAAGTTTTACCAGCTATACTTATCGATTTCGTATTGAAGACTACTGGTATAGAACAAAAGGTGTAAGTATTTTCTTAAAAATGGTACTTGTGACTAAGTATTACCCATTCACGCCCGTAAGGTAAAACATTTTTAGTCTGTAATTTAGGAACTTAACACCATAAATGAAATAAAATATAAAATATTAGTTATGAATGACATAAGAATGATCTTAGAGCAAAATATCTAATGAACTCATGATTCATATAGCTTTCACTAATCGCCTCCAATGGTTAATTGTGCAGTATTTCGAATTTTATGGCCAATAAAATAATTATTACGCCACAAGTAACCGTGAAAAAAAAGATAAGCAAGGCTATGAAATTAATGCATTTGCATATTTTTTTTTGCTACACCGTATAAAAAAATGGATTCGGCCAAAATTTGTTTTGACTTATTTATAGTTCAAATACCAAATCTTATTTTGCATATTTTTGCATATTTTATAGGTTAGAGCATATAAATGCATGTTTTAACGACTTTTTTGTATAAATGCTTTTTTTCGTACTATTCTATTTTTAATCGGATATTTAACGTGTATTATTTTGTACTCTTATAGATCTTGTATATGACTATATGAATATCAAGACTAGTCAAGCCCAATAAGTCATATACTCATGCAAGCATACCAATTTGTAATATTCCCAATATTTAAACTAAAATTAATAAAAAATTAGAATACAAGTTAAATTTTAATAGTTTTTTTGCATATTTTTGAAAAATGAGAGCATATTTTGTCAGTTTTTAGTGCATATATGAATGTATATTAAATAGTTTTTAAGTTCATTAAATTCACAGCCTTGGTGATAAGTATACCTACGGATATCCATAGGTGTATATAGGTTTACTTACAATTGGAAAAACAAATTTCTGTAATTTACACATTTGATAATTATTTGATATTATTATAAGTGTACAATAGTTTACCAAACTTCACATTAATACCTCCATAGAAATAATCATGATTATAAGTTGATTAATTTTATTAATTATCGTAACGTATAGTATAACAAAGGAATCGTGCTGTTGAACTAAGTGATGAGTATTTTACCATTATTCAAAATAATAAAACATATAGTGTCAAGTTTCGTGTAGCTGTGACGGTGTTAAAATGTTTTGAAACTCATAAAATATTATCCATGAAACTACGACTGAGGCTGTTGATTGACAATTATTTTACTAAAATACATTATATTTTTCTGATACCATTTACATCATAGTATATATTATAGGCATTACCGCTTAAAAGTAATAGAAAATAATTTGTATGATTACTAATCATTGATTGGTTATAAACTTATAAGTGGGGCTATGAATTTATAAACAAATGCATTCTTTTTAGCACATTGTAAAAAAATCTTAGTTAATACATTATCAAACAAAATGTTTGAATTAAGTAACTAAGTAGCAATGAATTCAATTTTGAAACTTTTTTTTAAATTTCTTATCACTTTTACATTTTGATTTTCTAGGTATTTTTTGATAATTATTAGTTATGTTTTCTTTTTAGTTATTTTATTTGATGGTTCTAATAACTTCCATCAATTTAAAGTTTAAACTATTTATACATATTTAATAAATTATTCTTTAATTTTTGCTTTGTAAAATAATTAAAATATTTTTTTTTCTCTTCAATACAGCTTAATTTATTTTTATACTTTTTCAATTTTGATTTTTAAGTGCATTTTACACTCCATTTTTATAGATTTCCAATTCATTTTTTATGGATTTTTAGAGCTTATTAAACTTATAGCTAGCTCTAGTAATAAATGTTCCAAGCTATGAATGTCATATATTAAAATGTATGGTTGTTGTCTACGTAAAACGTCCATGATTTAATGCGTATAATAATAATAATATGGTCAATAGTCATTATAATTTATGGGTCCGATATTCGTATTGTGTCATTGGAATATTCATGTATTGTTAAACATCACGAATTAAAAAATGAAAAATAATAAAATTACCATAACTTACTGTTCAATATAATTAATACAAAGGTAACAAACGGTAGTAACAGTTACGAAGTTATAGTTCAAACGATCAATAAACAATAATAATATTACTATATATTATGCTTGTTGTAAACAAACTCGTAGATAATTATAATAACAAAGATAATTATGTTTAGTTATACCTATCAATTTTTTTTGGCTGATGTTGATCCGTCTTAAATTTATTTATAAGATGTCATGCAATTTTTACAAATTTTTTCATGCAACATTTTCATAGTATAATATAGATAACTCGTATACCTACCTATATATTATATAAATATATCATTGATAAAATTGGCACTTGATTGTACCTATTAGCTAATCTAAAAACATTTATTTTTTTTTTAATTATATTTATTATAATATAAATATAAATAAGTAATAACAAATAACATCCAGTATCTAGAATGAACTATATTCTAATATTGTAACTATGTTTGTGGTTTTGAATGTCCATCATATACCACTGTATAAAGGACGTATCTATGATATCATAACATTGCATGTTATATTTAGAGAATAGTTTACCTTGAATTTCTCATATTAACTGTGAGTTGCTCTGAGTAATTAATCAAACTTAAATCGTTACAAGAAAAATTGTTATTTAAAAACTTACAAAATCAATAAAAAAAAAGTTGTGTGCATTATGTAATTTTGGTTTTTTTATTTGATTTAAGAATAACATATGAAAAATCTAAGTTAAATTTTTGTGCATATTAGGTATTCAAATTTAAAATAGAATGAATTTAAATTATAATATAATTTGAAAATTTTCGTGATATTTGTGATTTTAACGAATTTTGTTCAAATTTAAAATGCATACCCTAATTACAAACAAATTATGTATAATTATTAATTTCATACATTTTTTAATTTAAATTATATTTAAGTATATTTATTTTTGAATTAAATAATTGATACATTATATAGATCCTGTAATACATTTTCAAGTTTTTTTCAAATAGGTTTTACATAACATTATTTTCAATAACGATTAACGACTAATTATTTAGATGGTATAATAAATTATAATGTACAGCCAAAAAAAATAGTGCCTTGATTTTGATGTATAGGCATTTTAAAGTCCATAAATATTTACAACAGTATTGTATTAAATTGCTTTTTAAGGGTTTCTACAAGTTTTTACGTTTTTGATTTAATGACGTATAAATTACTGTATTATGTTACGCGGAATATACTTAATTTTTAAACTTATTTAGTTATTAACATATTTAAAAAGATCCAAATTTCGAATCTTTGTAGTTTAACTTGACTGGAATTAAGGAACATACTCGTATTATCGAGACTGTCATATTAAATTAAAATATGCGTACTTTAGTATTAAGTAATGGACAATCATTAATAATTTTGTAATTAAATCTACAAAAAAAAAAGCTGCATTGAATTACTTATTAATTATTTTTTACTTTTTATCAATATAATCAATCTTGAGGTTATTCCCATGTACTATTGATGGTATTCGGTTATCGGGATAACGTATAAATAAAACAGCGATGGACTAAGTTACTTCACTAATTTTGCGCTAGCAATAATCGAAAGGAAGTTTACCACCTTTTTTTCCCCCAAGTTAAAAAGATTCACAAATAAATATGTATTATTAATCAAATTATTATTATTTATTCATTTAAAAATGTATAAGACATTACAACTAGTTAGCTTATAAATTAAATATGATTACATTAAGACGGTTTCTTTCCAATTTTAAGGTTTGAAAAATCATCTATATTATTTATTAGATCTCAAATACATTTTGAACCTTTTGAGACATGAAAACTTTCGCTCTATCTCGAACGGTATTGGTAACCGCCCATACTGAAATATAATACATTCTTAGAACAATGCTTTTCACACGAGGAAATATTCTTTTTAAATCTTTGTTTCAAAAAAAAAAAAATTACAGATAAACATTAATCGGGTCATTTATTGACCCTAAACTGTACAATATGTACATCATTGCGAAAAAGTGTTTTTATCGACGACTAGTTCATAAAATTGCTGATTTTTTTTTTTTTTTTTGTTCGATGTAGTTGTTATCAACATTTAATAGCGAATTGTGTATAATATTTTAATTTGTCAAATACTCCAATGCAATAATGTAATACACTTTTATTTTCGTACAAGGTTAACTAAAAACGTATCTAGATAAATTATAATGAATAAGTTATAATATATTATTATTGCTTTCAGTAACTTGGTAAGATTGCAGCAAAAAATATATTTAGCAACAATGGCGTTGTCAACTTTCACTTTACAGACATGGACGTTTGTAAATACAAATTTCTTACGTCTACTTACATACATTCCGGACGACGAAAAAGATGATTTTGATTTCAACTTCGAAAATATCAATACAGAAGATATTTTCAAAAATTGTCTTATTGGGACGCAAAAATATTTATTCAATACTAATCCCAAGAAAATAAAGCAAGCAAAAAATAAATTGAAAAAGTTAGTTTTAGATGCAAATATACAACTATGGTAAAAAAATAAGCTAAAATTCATGTTTTTTTTTTCTTATTTTCAGATTGGTTTGGATTGATCGAGTCTTAATAACACTGTTTTTTAGTTTTATTGCGTGGTGCTTATATTTAATTACACCCTTTAGATTTTGAATACAAAATATTTAAGTTAATTTTTAATATTAGTTTTTAAGTCAGAATATCTTATGCAGTCATCTGTTGTAACAATTTAATTAAGTGTAATAATTTACAATTGAAAAATATTTATATTAAATATATAAAAAAAAAAAACCATAATCTGGTGGCTACCATAACTTCAAATCACGTTTTGTGTTTTTAACATTATTTAAACTCCATGGAATGTTTACATTTTTCAATCTATAACTGCAAGAGTAATTAGTTAAATTATAGAACTAAACAGTTCAAATAATGACTAATTATTATTATAATAATTAATAATACAATATGAATATAATATAATATTTCACGCTCAATTTTAAGTAAAAAATCCTCGTCTTAAACTGAATACAAATTCATCTTAAGTTAAAATTAAGACTATAGAACTTATTTGTTATTTGTCAATTAAACTGCCATTTCAAATTTGGAGTTTCTTAATTAATATTAGTTATTATAATAAAATTGTAACTTGGTGAAAGTTTTATTTATTTATACCACACACAAAAATAAACGACTTAACGCTTGTCTCGCCTCAAATCGTACTCTGTTTAGGAAACTAAATTAACTTACCGATCGAAAAATTAATACTATTACAATATGTATATATACAAATATTCAAATAATCACTTATCTGGTGGTACATTTGAATATATTACATATAAATAAATTTGGATAAACGTGACAAGCATCTGAATACCAGTTGACTATTTAACCAAAACACTGCCACTTTTCTTCCCTTTGCATTTTTCATATTTAATTCCGTTTTCGGTTCTACGAAAAATCAAATTTGGAAAGTGAAAAGCTGCAAAGTGTCAAAAGTCAACAGCTTTTACAATATATTCTGTTTGCGTTTTACAACTTTTCTAAAAAGTTGAGCGAAATCTCCATATACTTTTCATACAACAGTAAAAAGAATATGTTAATACTATTTTGTTATTACTTTTCACAAAAATTAATTATTTCGTTACATTATCCATTTTTAATTGTTCAATCGTTATGATAAGGCAGGAAATATCACTTAATTAAGATGGATATATTTATGTTGAATTTATAGAAAAAAAATATATTATTTTGATTTTGAAGCTGCATGGTCATCAGTATTAGGAATGTTTTACGTATACTAGACAACCACCGTCAATACAACACGTAGGTATAGCTTTTTATACATAAAATATGTAATTTGTAATCCATGTAAATTTATTTTTATTGATTCGTGTTTTGTTCATGTAACATTATGTCCAATAAGTTAAAAATATTATTGATTCAAGTTGAATAATAATGGTATTTTAAAATTGATCGAAAAAATGAAAAAAAAACTGTACAATAAACTTATAAACAAAAATTAAATATTCAAAAAATAGCTATTAAAATAGAGACATAAAATTGTTTACGACTTATACGAACACAAATTTAACATGACAGTCATCCATTACAGGCATACTTAATAAAGAGATACACTTGAATCTTACTATACAGTACGGTTATTACCTGTAATTTCCTCTTTTTAATTTTTATATGTATAACTAGAAATTGTTTTGTATTCATTTCAAAGTTATACATTTAATTACCAATAGTCACTTATATTTAGTGAATTATTTTTTATGTATATACCAATAATCATTGATAGCTTTCACATGGCAATATCATTATTATTTATCATTATTATTCACTCTTATAATTGTACAACATTTGTAATCAACAATAAAGATATTATTACAGTAGTTTATCTATAAGAAAATAAACAATAAATATTCAATATTGGACATTCGATCACAAGGACATATTGTTCTTATCATTTTCAGCACGCATTGATTTAATAGGCTTATTTTGGTTAGGGTTTTAGTAAATCAATTTTGGTTAAACTCTATTATCTCGATGTAATTAGTGTATTTATGTATACATGATCAGTATTACATCACTTTCGGTATAGAATTTGAGGTACTTTGTCTCTCTAATCGAATTCACGGAACCGAATTATTAAAGGCCAAGCTCGACCTCAGAATCAATCTAGCGGGTTCTCCGCGTATAACGAATTAACCGTCGTAAAAGCGAATAGGTAACCTAACCAATGAACTGAGAATAAATTCCATTTGTTATTAAATTCAGTGACAAATTACACTTGGCCAAGACAATTAAATTTTAATTAAGTTACATGACGATAGTTACTCGGGTATTTTGTTATTTTTTACATAAAGAATTACTTTTTTCAATGGATTCGACGTGTTAATTTAAATACTTAATTTTATGTAGCGAGCTCTCACTACTACTAAATTATTTACCCCTCTGCCTGCCTCTTGCTTAAACTGACGTAACAGTTTGAATACTTGATAAAAATAATTAATAATTGAAAAATATTCACATAAATTAGCTCTATTGATCCCTGATTTTCAAGTACCTAACAAGAAAACAAATATGCCCGCTTTTGCATTTTAAGTTTAGGAAAAAGTAAATTAAAAACGGTATAAATTAAATCATATCGTAATTGCAGTTTTATGGCTCTTTAATGCAGTAATAATTTTTAGAAAGACATATACTTAGTTAAATAATTCTCGTGGAAATACTGTAAAACAATTTTCACAAAGTTATGAAATTAAGTTAAATACCTACTTTTAAGACGTATAATGTTTCATTAGTTATATAATGTCTTAACTCATCCCAAAATATATCAACCAATAGGAAAAAATCAAAAATAATTAATTTTCTAGATCAATTTTCGGCCCATTTATATTGTGTAAATAAACAACAAATTGTTCACTGTAATATTTACATGGCTTTTATTTTTTGTATTGTTTATTATAAATGTAATTTGGTGCGTATATATTTGATAAATATGCAATATGTAGATATGTTCGATAATATTAACAATAATTAAGGTAATACCTAATATTGTTTGACGAACACAAATAATCAAAAATACGCCATTAAATTCACCATAATAAATATTATGAATTTATGAATAAACGTTGTAATAGTTAAAGTTATTGAGAAGTTTAATTAGATCAAAGTATCACACTTTTCCAATACTCTTCGAATATTTATTAATATTTATAAATAAAAATTTATTTCGGTGTCTACTACAGTTTACATATTATTACTGATGTATCTTTTAATGTGTGCAATAATAATATTATTATGGTTTCGTTTGACTTTTGCTCTAAGCATATTCGATTTGTAACCAATGGTGCTTTTGAGTTTTTTCCCATTTTAAGCCAGCCAATTTTCTTTTATTATCAAGCCACGTTTTCTTTTTTGTAGTAAATATATTGGCTTAATATACTTATGGATAAAATGTATAATATTTATTATTTATAGATATGTATTATATTACTCGTATATTGGTATGTATATCAAATGATATTTCTAACTTCAAATTTTATAATTGCTTAAATTCATTAAAATATTGATTATTTAACCTATTGAAATCATGCATTATCATACATAAAATACATTTATTAGAACACTAGTTCAAATTTTTCCAACATTTTTCACAATAATATACTTAAATATTTTAAGCTTTTTTGGATTGTCAGCGTGCTTATAAATTGTATGGCAGGACAATAAACGCAGAAACAAATAATAGTACCAAAATAAACCTTGTTATCCACTAATAAATAGAGCCCATGATTTACATGCTTTTATCCCAGAATCACATCGAAGTTCGATGAGTCCGATACGTTTTGATACGTATCGCTGGTATATTTCAAGTTTAATGTCTTGTACGCTTGGGTTTGATGCTTAAAGTGGTTGAATCGATACGTAAAAATCGTAACATTCAAATGAGTTCCTAAAAAATCTTGACAGTAGACAATACAGGCATAATGATTGTTTAATAAATCATTGATAATATATAAAACGTACTCGAATAAATTATTAACAAATTAAATTAAAATAAAATAAAACAACTGTAAATATTGTTAAGTTAAAAAAAATCTAAAATGTCATAATAGTTAAATTATTTATTTGGCTATTTTCACCAAATAATATCTGTAAACAGGCGCGTCCCCGAGGAAAGGGCAAAGTGATGTTCGCCTCCTCATAACAATTAATTAAAAATTAAAAAATATAAGGAGTCAAATAGAGCAAACTAGATTGCAGGACTGACATACATAATTTAATTGATCGGTTTCCAAAAACTAAACGAAAAATAGATATCATTGTATAATTATTAATTTTACTTATTTATTATTATTATAATTATTTTATAATTTTATTTGTTATTATATTATATATTATACTTAATTATTTTAACTATGTTAAAACTTAAATAAAGATTTTTCATTAAAGTTAAATGTATGAAACAATACTTTTTTATGTGAGCTTATTTGTAATATAGTCTGAAGTCTGATTATAAAACAAATAAGTCAGTAATTGACTTAAGTTCTCCCGAAATTTTGTAAAATACACATAAGTATAACTATTATATTGATTTAAAAATAGGTTTACTCCCCTCCCTTTAAAACTGACTAGGGACACGGACGCCTCTGTTTGTTTAGTAGGAACAAATTTCAATCTGATATTAGTATAATGTATCCTTTAAAATATAATTTAGGTAAACATTTAACATAGTATAATACGGGTTGTTAAATATTTGTGTCTTATTTGTAGGTTATCGTTGAAAAGTATAAATTTACTCTGGTAATAAAAATTAAATAACTTATATATGTTAAGCTAAATTTCAAAATCGAGTTCTTTACTGAACTTTTATTACGTATGAGAGACTATCCAAAATATACATTTTAAAATAGTTTACTCTCTATAAATTTAAATTAATAAAATATCAGTTTTTTTTTTATTATTAAATAAAACTATGGCCATTGACTATAGCAAATTAACATATAATAGTTACACTTTATCATGACTTACATTAGGTTATGCATATATTTAAGTTACAATTTATTAATTTAATTTAATTTAATCGTAAAGGATATCACTGATTTTTAGTTGTACGGCTTCTGATATAATGTTAGATATTCCCCCTTCTTGTCTCTCAGTTTAAATGGAAACATTTAGTTATGTGTTTGATCGCGAAACAGGTATGTCATAAATAATCGTCTTCATCAGACAATGATGGGTTATTGAATTATTTCCAATTGGTATTCTGTTAATAGAAGTTTTTGTTTTTCTTGAGTTGACCGGTGGGAATCCCGGAAAAAAGAACAATTTTTAGGAATTTTAAATATATTTATTAATTATAAAAGAAAGCATGAAAAGTTTACATGACTACGTGAGAAATTTTCAGTAATAAAATGTTATTTTATATTATACCACTAATTATATTTTATGATAAAGTATAAAAAAGTCACCTATAATGGCACTATAATTTCTACATAGGGAATTTCCAGTAATAAAAATGCAACTTACTCTATAATATACTAAGTTATATTGTATTTAATATATAAAAATATACTAGGTACCTATATAAAAATGTAGAATAAAAGATATATTTGTTTAAATTTCCTCATATAATATTATGCAATAAAAAAAAACAACATTTTTCAAAAGAAATACATTTATAATTCAATATTTTTAAAATTAAATTAAATGTTATACATTTTTTTTAAAGATTAGATACCGACGGTTATTAAGGAGTTCAATGTAGGCAATTTCGATGTGGGTGTATGCGGGTTGTGTCAATGTAAATGTGTGCGTAGATACTAGGTAGTAAATGATAATTTTTTAATTTTTATAATCAATAAATATATTTAAAAATTTAAAATTTGTTCTTTTTTATTTGTTAAATTTGTTGTATATCTTTTTTTCCTTGGTCTTTTTACCGATTACCGTCCTGCGGTGAGGGTCATAAATGAATAATGTTTTTAATTTTATTTAATTTTGATGATCCTTTTGATGACCGTTGTAATATGTTGTTCGAAATTATTTTAATTATAGATTTAACATATCAAAAGTGTGGATCTATTCTAAAATCTCAATAAATCATAAGAAAAAACGTGGTAGTTTTATTTTTTCGTACTTGTATAAAAAACCTTTTTATACTCCCCGGAAAACGATACAATTAATAATTTAAATGTATGTATAAATACATTTTATTTATCAATTTATAGTCAAATGGGCGTCGGTATGCATTTCGCTTTGTTAACTAGATCGATCGAGATGAACAATTTGACAGTGGTGGATTGGATATTCGATATAGCACTTCGTATACTTTTAAACGTAGTTAAAACTACTCTCTAAACCATCTCTAAGAATAATCTCAGAAATTTCCTTCAAACTCAGTAGAGTACCTAGTTTTTAAGTATACTTATAAGCTACAAACGTTCATTAATTTGCATGCATTATATAGTTTATAATATAGTTTTATACTTATATTCCCCAACTTCACCTGGGTTGAAATTAATCTATCTTTCTATCGTTTTCCGTTTTTTTTTTGCTTCAGTTGAAATATATATTAATACAAACACAATTACAAATGAGTAAATTTCTAATTTTACACTTCTTAATTATATGAAATATTTATGTAAGTACAAAAACCTGGAGGTAAATTCAACGAATGATTAAAAGCCAACGTAAGTCCAATATCTTTAAAATTGGTATTCGTCTTTATGTATTTACATAAAAAATATTCAAAATAATTAAATAAGCATTTTAATACAATTATTTTACAAATGGCAACTATTTAAATAAATAAAAATTACTAGATTCTTGTGAATCATACTATATAAGTTATAACGACTTGCATGAGTTGAAAAATAAACTATAAACGCCCTTCAAATTCCAAGGAATCTTTTAAAATAATTTTTATTGAAAACAAAAAAACATTAATTTTAATTATTTGTTTTTTCGATTAGTGCATACACGAATTTTCTCGTAAATTACGAAACGCTGAACCTCACTGCAGTAATATAAATAATATAATACATAAATTATAGAAAAATAAATGTGGTATATTTCCCGTGTAGCACCCGTATACACAGCAATCATAAATTACAATAGTAACAGGTAATGGCTTGTGAAAGTTTTGTGTTCTTTTTGGTGACATTATTTGGCATTTTGAGTTTTAACTTAAAATTTGTCATTTTAAAGGTGAATTACTAAATAATATTATGTATAAATTGCCTTAATATTATGCATGATGAATACATAAAAATAGCGGACATCGACGTACTGTTGTTATTATTATTATTATTATTCAATGAATACTATAAACACAGTGCACGGTGTTCGTTGACATTTCATAACGTGAAACGCCCAATAAAACATTTCTATTATATTTTCAAGCAACACTGCGAAAAGTAAATCATATTAAACGTCGTGTCCGCGCGACTCACATTAGGAGAAACATTCGGTGTCTTGCATTTTAATTAAGGAAACCTTGTGTTTAACACAATAGATCGTTGTCGTATAATGATATACCTATCATTGCGTCGAACATTATTTTTACTATCAGACCTACATAACCATTTTTACACTGCGTTCGGACGGTAATTTTTTGTTCGTCGGTGTATTAGTCGACAAATCGCCGCGTTGTACGATACGTTTCGAATAAAACGTATTTATATTTTATTAAATCGTGTTTTTCGTTAGTCGCACAAGAAGGTAAGACTCCATAATTATTATTACTTATTATTTTCAGACGTACGTTTCACACACGGCTATAATAGTTGTATCTGAATGTATTGCACCAATATGAAATATAATATTTCATGCATGTTGACATGTTTTTGATACTGCAAATTTATATATTATTCAGAACTATAGGTACATCGTATATACAGTTAATTAATGATGATAAAATATAGGTATTTTAGCATTAAGTTCAGGTTTGCTGACTTCATTTGTGGATTTATAAATGAATTAATCGACTAATGAACCCGTAAATATATTATGTAGAGAAACTACGTTTTTTAAGCCGAATTTATTTGATAAAAATGTAAAGGCGGTAAGGTAGTTAATGAAAATAATTAAGTTTAGTGAACACGAAATCACTAAGTTAGAAGTTAACAGTTCATAAATAATGAACTTAACTCAGATTAAAAATAATAAATTTGCTTCTTTTAGTTATAATCTGAACTTCATTGATAACATATTAGTATTATTACTAAAATATATTATAGTATTAGATTATTTTTTATTGAAAACCACATAGTTACTATAATTAGGTTAAGCCAATAGTTCAAAAAATATTTTTAGTTTTAACTTTATGGATTATTTTCAAATTAACTGAACATTTTTCAACAGTCACTTAAACTTAAAGCGTTCTTGAGTTAATAAGAAAATGAACTTACAACTTACAAGTTTAGTAAAAAGGTTAAAAAAAATTTAATATTATTAAAATTACTTTTAAGCTGTAACTAATTAATCCTTTATCTTTGGATAAATTTAATAGATATGATATTTTAAAATGTAAAGGATTTACTCAATGTTATTTGCATGGTTAATATTTAATAATATTATGTTTATTACAGTGTACCGTACATTATTATTCACTTTTAAACGCATTTTTTGCATATTGTACATAGGCTATTATTACGGTGTATAAACTATATCGAACCATATTATTGTTGTACCTACGTATTTATTACTCGTAGTAATATGAATAATATGAAACTGCCACCTATTCGATTTACAACTCGAAATAGGAATGTTATAGTAACGATTAATAATCCATTATGTACCTATAATACGGAATTTCTCAAAATATTTATGTACAATATTACATACGTTAATTAAGAAATCAATTACACGTTATACTAAAATATATATAGGAAAAACTGTAATACATATAGTAACGATTATTTAAATTTTTCAGAACATGAGTATACAAGATTTCTTTAGAGGGCGTAATGTCTTGGTAACCGGTGCGACCGGATTTATGGGCAAAGTTTTAATTGAAAAACTAGTTCGGTCCTGTCCTGATATTGGTAAAATTTGTGTGTTGGTGAGACATAAAAAAGGAAAAGATTCAGCTTCCAGAATCAAAGAAATTTTGGACGTTAAAGTATGTTTTAATTTAAATATTTTTATGTATATTACTATGTGTATAAAATTGACGATATTTTAATTTACTGTAATTAAAAATATATTACTATATTATAACCATAACCTATCCAGGTATTGAAATTTGTTTTATTTAATATTAATTTTATCGTTATAATAATAAGATGTTTTACATAAGTAAATTATTGTTATTGAAAAAAATGTGTTAAAAATAACTGTTTTTAAATTATAAAAATGAGGTATTTAGATAGATTCACATCTAGTTCTGCGGTGTTCATATAGTTAAGCTAGCAATAATAATTTATTTTGAAATTAATTATTTTGAAATACGTAATAATATTGAAAACATGAAAATAAAAATAATTAATTTACTATTGTTTAATGCGAAAAATATCCATGGAATAGTTGCATTACACCTTATTTAATATATTAATCTTATCAATCTTTAACTTATTTAAAAAATGTACATAAAAATATTAATAAGCAATACGTTAAAATCGTTAATTTTATTTAAATTAAATATATAAAAAATGTACATACACCATAATGATGTAGTATAAAAATGCATTTTGGTTTTATAAATCAATAAAATATATATTCTTATACACATACGGTCTTTTGAAGAGTAAACTCGTTATGATATATTATACTATTGATAAGTACAATATTGCCTAAGTTGTAATGTCGTCACGATGAGAATGGTATCAATGTGTATGATTTACTTTGTTCGCAGCTATTCGATACAATTAAAGAGCAAAAACCTGGTTTGATGGAAGAAAAACTTTTTCCCGTACTAGGTGACATGACTGAACTGCGACTTGGGCTATCGGACGAGGATTACAGTTTTTTGGTAGAAAATGTTTCGATTGTGTTCCACGTAGCTGCCAGTGTCCGTTTTGATGAGCCGATACGAGATGCGACGATTATGAACGTGAGGGGAACACGTGAAGTTGTGCAATTGGCTAAACAAATGAAACAATTAAAAGTAAGTGTATAGCATATTATATAAGGTATTAATAAGGTACCTCCTTATAGATATCTTAAAACCATCGCAATGCTTGCAGAATGTGTTTTGAAAATATCGTAATCGTAATATTAAGATTTCAATAACGACATGCGCATGCGCTTAGGAATAACGTTAATTAATGTCAAAAGTATGTTGAATTTAATTGAACCAAATTCAAAATACCAACAACCGAATAAAAATTAATTATTTTGATTAATCGGTTGTATTTAAACCATTAAAAAAATTATTACAGTTGTGATTTTCAATTTTATTACGTACCTATATTTAAATATTAATGCATCATTGGAAAGTCTAATATTTTTGTTTTGGTCGGCAAACGCTACTTTCAATAATTATTAATCAATAATAAAATAACAACAAATATAAAGCAAAAGACCTGCAAGTGAAAGAATTTAATAAATATACGTATCCCAAATACTACTTAAGTGACAATAGTATACACACTCGTCTACTGCTCGTTTTGTACCTTATCAGTAAATAATCGGGTCCAGAATCATCACTATGTAAAGAAAACCTCGAATGAAACATGATGTGTGATATTGTAATTATAAGATGTCTTAAGTAGGTACACTATAATATAGATATCAGCTGAAGCACATGATATCATGAATAATTCATCCTCAACACAACAAAACAGGCGCTGAAGAAAATACCGAAACATCTGTACATATTTTTCTCACAAGGCGAAATTAAGCCATAAATGTAAAAAAAAAAAAAATAACGAATAATAGATTTAGAAGACACTATATGGTTTGTATTAGGTACAATACCTACCTCTAAACAAAATTGTTCTCATGACCATCAATATCAAAGCCTTAACAAATATTGAAAAAAAGAATAAATAGTATTCAATATATAATTAGGGATCACGTACTGACGTCTGACATAAAAGTATATTTTGTTGTAGGTATTGCTTCACGTGTCGACTGCGTATTGTAACTGTATAAGAGAACATGTCGAGGAAAAAGTTTACGAATCGCCAATAGGTTGGCGAGAAGCAATATCGATCGCTGAAAATCTAGATCCGACTATGAGCAGTATTTTAACTAAAAAGTAAGAGCTTATGTGAAACTTTATAAATAATACTTTTAATATCAGTGCAAACTTATAATATGTATTATAATTACTTATACGTGTACATAAACGTATATTATTATGTGAGTTTTGATAAAAGCGACAACTCACTAATAATTGTTGTATTTTATATTATCTTTTTTTAACTCTTGCAATAATATAAAGTTATTTAACGAAACGGGTTTTCGGAAAAAATTTACAATTTAAAAATAAAATCCATAACTCTCATTTTCAGATGAAAAAAAAAATGTTGAATACTTCATAATATTAAAATGGCACAAAGTAAAATTAATAATGTATATTAAAAACCACATCCGTAGGTACCTACACAACCGTATATACCACAATATAACAATAAAATATTACTGCTGGTTTGAAATGTTCATGTACAACAGTATTATATTATAATGTATTTGGAATTTATTTGCGCAAAACTTGCCGCAGAACCAAATTAATAATAAAAATAATAAATACTTAAATACACAATTATTTACCCTTAACATTTTTAGATAATAACAATTATCGTTGTAGGTCTCGTATAGTACAAAAATAAGTAGATTAAAATCATGAAAACAAAACAAAAATAAAGTACCCACCTACCTATCTATGTGAATAATAATCTAATATTATCGTTTTTGTTTTTGAAAATTTATAATTCTATTAACCGTACCTACCCACCCAAAAAAAAAAATACATTACGCGTTTTAATATTGTAACAAAAAAAACAAAATATGAACTACACGTTGCTCGTTAAATAAAAGTTGCACACATAAAATTTTATTAAAACTTGTTTTTAAACCAAACGATGTGAATATAAAAGTGAGTATTCCATATTTTAGAATAGAGCTGTAACAATACCTATTGTTTCACAATAGTTTTAATTTCAATAGCTTAGTATCAACTCCGTATTATAATGTAATTTGATAATATTAAAGGTTGGTTTATTAGTATTATTATCGATTATTAAAACATTAATTAAACTAAATTAAAGCGAGGTGAAAAATGTATAATGCTATAAATTGTGATTTCAAACCATCAATCATTATTAGCAATATCCAAAAACTAAACCATCGCGCTTGCGTCTTTATTTGATCAAACGTTAAAATACGGATGTGGTTTCATACAACACAAGAATCATCTCTTTTTCTTCGTAATGTTCTCTGAATAATAATTAATGGTTCTCAAAAACTTTTTAAAATTATATTACTAGTTACTTATTAGATATGATAAAATCAGGGAATGTATTTTTTCAATTCGAGGCCAGTTTATCAATCAATTTTACCTAAAAAAAAAAAAAATCCGAGCCGAGTTTTTAACAGGCCTATATAACAGTTTTTTCGTGTCTTGAAACTAATGTTTAATACCAGTAAAAAATCTTTTAAAATGGAAAACGATATCGAAACAGAAACGAAAATAATTTTGGATTTTATGCCTAAGTTTTTTTTTAGGGTTGACCTTACAATTTCCCAAATAAAAATTACTCAAAAACGTTTCTCTTTTCTATTAGCATATCAATTCGTACCTATATCATGATTCATTACAATAGGACATCTTATGCACAATATGGGTAAATTGTTGTGAATAGCGATAATGTAATCGATGGGCTTATATTATTATTATGTCAATCAAGAAGTATAATAATTGTACTTTAGTGTAATAACGTTCATTTAGATTAACACATTAGACACTATCATTGTATTGTATTTACGACACATAACATGAATTATATTATCAAAATGTCAATAAATTATTATCTCATTATTCGCGTGTGTTATTTCGACGAAGGTTTTTAGGATCGTTTCCAAATACATACACGCTAACGAAATTACTCGCTGAACAAATAATTAACGAAGAACGGAATAACATACCGGTAGTAATATTCAGACCATCGATCGGTGAGTATTCTTGAAATAAATATAATTTTATTTGATTTGATTGAGACTTTGGTATTGTGCAACAACAATCTATCGTGCTGTATATATATATATATATATATGTACACGTAGCTACCAATATAGCACATATATTTTTTACACGAAATGCCAACCATTCTTTTTTTCTGTTCCTCGTCAAAAAAATTCTGTAGACAGTTATAATACAATATATTTATGTTTTATTTTTACTCCGTAATCGGTTTTGTAATATTCGAAAATAAGTTAAAACAAATATTCAAGTCATGTTTATTTAGACACGCATATAACTCGAGTATTTGTACTGCTTGAGATTTTATTTGATAGGAATTATCATTTTAAAAGCATCTTGAATCCCTAAATATTTCAATATTTTCTCAAAATATATACCGCGCATAAAATGTTTTAAACGAATATCAAGCACAAGTATAAAACATATATAATATAAACGTGAGCTTTTTTTACGCCCGAGGAAATAATAAGGAAAAGCTTAGTAGGTATTTCATCAGTTGAAATGTGATATTTGACAATCGTTGTGTATTTTTAGGAGTAATTGACAAGGACGAGCAAGTTAACTGCTTTTGTTTTATTATTATTTGAGTTAGTATTAAAAAAGTATAGTTAAAAACTGTAATTTACTTTTCTTTTTTTTTTAACTCAAAAGCTACAATTTCAATAGCTTTTAATTAGTTACATTTTTTTTCAAACTGAATATTTACAATCTATGATATTCTAAAGTACAATAAGCAAATTTCATAAAAAAAAAACTCCACTAGCCCTTACCTATGCACATCTAGATATACAAAACCAAAATTACATAGTCAACATGATACATAGTTATATGAGAGGAATTGACAGAAAAAATAATAGAAATAACGATCATTCTACGATAGAAATGATAGAACCCAACTATTTAATAACAAAAGTTATTTATGAGAATTTCTAAACTAGTAACTAGGTTATCTAGTATTTGAAACTAATGTGTTTAGGTAAAAATATATGTACGTTAATTTGATCCCAATTAAAGTCCATAAACAGTTACTTCAGTAATCCGATAGTTTACGATTTAATATTTACATTCATTACTACATTATAAAGTTATAAGCAATAATTATTTCGATCATTTTTTTTATTATTATTTATAAACAATAATACAAAACAACATGTTATACATAAAAATCTATGGAATTTGTATTGTTCAAAAATTAACTGAATATGACTATAAACATTTATCAATTGATTAGTACCTAATTGCATAATATCACTGAAAAAAAACTAACTTGTTAAATTTGAATTTTCTTTTTAAAATTAATGTAACTATAAGTTATATTTAGTTATACTTTACTTTAACTTTTAATTCATTAATTTCCAAGTTTTGATATTAAATATCTATTAATGCAGACGATTGTTTGCCTAGCATTTTAAGTTGATACATTTTGTTGTTCAACTTAGATCGAAAAATTCTCAACTATACCTAGGTTAGGTTAGGAGGTACCCATCATAGTAGTTCGTAGATGGTATACTCGTAATTTGACTCATAATGAAAGTCAAAACTTGATTCCATACAACGTATGTTTCTAATATTTTATAATCTATGATTTTGTTCACTTTTTCGCGAACGGCTTAATCGCTAATCACTAATAAGTTGTCTGTGTAAATAGTTGTTCGCGCCGTTAAGATACAATATGAATAGAAAATATGATAGATAATATGAAAAAAATATTTCATCTACAATTTTTACTTATGTCGCTATTATTCATATTTTTTGTACTCAGCATTACTTTTGAGCCATTTGTTTAAATTTTATTCCACCGGCTTTAACCTAAATGAAATCGACATCATTTCACTATGGAAGATGGCCATACTAATAAAATACCTTAAGCCCATCTTATATTTTAGGACGCATTACGGATATTAAAAAAAAAAAAAAAAAAATATCCAGAACGTAATAAGTATTACACTTTTTTTGTACTTATTTGTTTTTGGAACGAAACTAGTGATAATTTCCTCTGGCAATCTTCTCGGGTTACGAAAAAACAGACTAGGAAGAAATATATTTTCAGTGCCGTGTTTGTAATCTATAGGTACCTGCGCCGACTATAATGAATACAAAAAGAAATCACTTCATACGAGATACGAATTTGAATAATATCCTAACCAAACATAGACAGTGTACACGACAAACATATTATGTAAATTTACAAAAGCCAGCTAGAATGAATTTCAGAAAATATTTTTCAATCTTCTTGTGAAGTAAATTCGGTTTTATAAAAGTTGACCGAATTAAAATCGTATAAAATATAACCTTTGTCTGATTATTTACCAGGGGTCGAATTTGTAATACATTTTCATTGTTGTATTATTTAACATGTATGTTCAAATTAGACAAGTATCTACTAAATAGCATTGGTTTAGTTTCAAAACCAGACTTGGTACATTTGTAACTGTATCCGGTAGTTAAAAAAAATGTAATTAAATCAAACATAATAGTTAATAATAGTGTGCGTATATAATATAGTTGTAATAATATGCATAATACAACTGTTAACTAGCTATATATCGTATTAGAGACTATTTTATTTGTATATACATATTTTTTATCAAAAGTCCATACCTAGTTACTTGAATCTCTTCATATGAAATCGAATACAATACTATACTATATACAAGTATAATATGCATTAAGATAGATTATACAGGTATTGTTGCGTATGAAATATAAAATATTTTTACTTATAAATATAAAAAAGTATAATTTTACGCCTTGGTTGTTTTTTGCTATAAAAATGTTTCATTCTTCAACTTCGATATTTTTATCATTCTGAATCTAGTTAGTACTTTGAGAGATCAAAATTAATAATTTTTCAGTAATTTTCATAATTATTTGGAAAAAAAATAATGTGAATGGCTGGCAACTTTTATGTATAGTTCATAAACCATATGAATTACAGGTCTAAAAATTTAAAATAAAATCTCCCTCCTAAAATAAAATTTTACTAATGTAATAAGTGTAATAAAATGTCCTGAAATAAGTAAGGAAAATAAAAATACGGGAAAGTAGGTATTTACGCTCTGCTGTAAATTACGTGTTGAATGAACTTTTTTATCGAGTTGGTACCTAATAAATGTATTATAATAAAATTTGATGATAAATCATATTCTACACGATAAAAATTATCGCTTGCAAGTACTTCTAATTACTTTTTTTTTATTATATATTTGTATTTCCATTATAGTAATTTATTTTACTACTCGTAATACTGTAGGTTGGATGACAATATTAAATTATTCATTTTTATAATATCACATAATATTTACATGATTTATTGTTGTAATTAAACTTTTTATTCAATACCAAATTATCGAAGAACGGCTTAAATAGGTTCATGATATAAATAGTCAATAGCATAAAATTAATCTAAATATTTTAAAAAAGTCATTGCTTATAGTAAAATATAATAATATATGCACGGACATTTTCAAGTCCTTCTAAATTTTATTTTTGAATCGCAACAAAAAAATAACTTATATCATAATTCTTTGTTTAAATATATAATGTTAACAAGATTTTAACTTAAAATGTCTATGTATATTTTTATAAAATAGCTCAAATAAAGTCAACATTTACTAAAAAATATAACCTTTATTACGTAAATATTAAGTGAACATTTTAAGTATCTACGTTTGTTTATTGTTGAATTACAACAAAATCACTGTAAAATCAATACAATCATCACTTCCACTCAGAATTTAAAATTAAGGAAAATGGTAATTTTTACAAAAAAAAAACAGTATTTGTCATAATCAATTTTGTTATTTTATTGTACGAATAATTCAAAAATAAATAATCGTAGATACTTGAAATTTCGTCTAAATGTATACGTATACAATAGCAATTTTCTATACATTGGAATAATTTTTTGACTATTTTAGATTTGCTAAAACGCCTAAAACTAATTAATTTGTAGACATATGAAATTTTTATTAAGAAAAGTTTTGAATAAGTCTTGAAAATGGTATGCAAGGTTTCTCAAAAGTATTAATAGTTTATACTGAATTTTTTTTTCTAAAGTAATGTATAAATCTAAAACAATTTTTACTTTAAAAAAAATTATTTTCTTATTAAAATTGTACAAAATTGTAGCTAAAGCTTGAAAATTTAAAACATGGGTTTGATAAAAACAATGTGATATTTATTATTTATTACCTAGCATATATCTTTAAATTTTTCTAAGTAATTTTTATAGTTTTGTATAAATATATATGATGCTGGCAGTTTTAATAAGCTTTAGGTATTAATATTATATGATTAGCTAATAACTTATTATAATATTTAGCTTCTATAATATTGAGATTAAAAATAATTACTACAGAATTTACTCTTACTTTGTCAATGTATATTGTATAATAATATCATATATACACCTAATATGCAAATTTTGTTATTTATTACAGTTATATCATCAGTAAATGATCCTATCAAAGGATGGATAGATAATTTCAATGGACCGATTGGACTTATGATGGCATGTGGTAAAGGAATCGTACGAGTAACATACGGTGAAAAATCGATAGTTCCCGATTATATGGCCGTTGATGTATCCATAAAATCAATGATCGTAGCGGCTTGGCACAGATCGAATTCAGAGTACACATAATTTGTCATAATATTATTTGTCGTTATAATTGTAGAATTCTGTGAATCTGTGAATTACAAATCAACCTCTAGGTGAATTTGGGGCTTGGTTTATACTTTATAGAATAATTTGCTAGTCAAATGTGCTCGGAACGCTGATCTGTTCGGTTTGTTAAATATTTAAATCATATTCTCCCAAACCACTATCGCAACAGCCATAGTTCAACTAGGATAGAACTTACGTTGAATTGTGGTAATAATATTCCGAATTCAGAATTAGCCACCACTTAGTGTACAATGTACATTATACTGTTATATTATTGTTTTGAACCTTTGCGACATCCAGGGACACAATTTGAATAAAAAAAAATGGATGTGTTGAGCCGCTCTATTTGTTTTCCATGTTATCCTATAGTTATACATATTACTATTAAAATCTTGATTAAAATTGAGGGTGTTAAGCATACCCAGCAACCCCTCCCCCTCCCAACTGCGCCTATGATAACACTGCAGTTAATACTTAATTTATTTTGAGATATTACGGCAACCGTTTCGGTTAAAACAAATTTTTTGATAAATATTATAGCAATATATTTTTCATTGTATTATCGATCGTACTTATTTATTTTATAAGATAACCGTAAAAAGTAAATAATAATATGTATATAGGTGCAAGGTGCGACATAATCTCGAATTATTTTATATCTTTTACAGTTTATTGGAGGAGGACAACCCTGTCCCTGTTTACAACAGTGCATCTGTATCGAAATCTGTATCCAACGAAGAACTATTACATTTGGGTATGAAAACTCTTGAACAATACCCATTCGATGAAATGTTGTGGCGTCCGACGATTAAATTTACTACCTGTTTTTACTCCTATTACATCTCCACAATAATTGAGCAAGTCTTGCCGGCAATATTTTTCGATGCATTATTGGACCTGATTGGAAAACCACACAAGTATGAAAATGTGTATATTATCAACTATTTCTATGTTGGGTATATTGGAAAATATTATAAACACTGAAATTCTCTTCAGTTTCAATTTGTCAGCATTAGCCTTTAAACTGGCATTTGTTCACCAGTTGTGAAATTATGGTATCGTGTTTTAATTTTGAGTTTTATCGACCACACTGATAAAATGTGTACCTATATATTATGTACCTTATAATCAAGCTATATTATAATCGTTGATCATTTTTGTACATCGTGTATATTGGTTTTTTGGACGCCGTGCAATTTTTGAGTACAATATTTGGTTTATCATCTTAAGAACTGAAAATAATTAATATGTTGTTTGGTGTTTGTTCCAAGTATAACTTTCATAAATATACGTTATTTACACACTTGTGAGAAACTTCACGAGAAACTTCGGTGTTTCTTTTGTTAGAATTTTCAAATTCAGACAATTCAGTGTACGTAATCATTGTATTGTATAAAAACGTTTCGAAATTAAATATTTACATATAGTTATAAATTTACTATATAATTCTTACTATAAATGATAATGTATGTAACATATAGATAAGTCTGTTTAATAAACATTACTCCAAATGAGTGCTATATTTCTTAAAAAAAAAAAAAATCACTTACTTTAATATGTGTCTTGAGATTCAATGAACAAATCGTAAACAACAAATTATAATTTTTTCTTTGCGAAAAAAAAATACAATTTATGTATAAATACTTAAAGATTTCATGACGTAACCACGTAACGATGAAATCAGTTAGTGGTACACATTTCGACCGTCTAATCATTATCTAATTCAATGACAATATTAGTTGTTTTTATTTAACAAACAAATATTTGTACCGATACCTACTGTAAATGCAGTCTACAAAATATTTTGTTTCCGGTGTATTTTTAGACTTACCAAATCTATTTTGTTATCGCGAAAATAATTGTTTGAATTTTGACAATCTCGGTTTGTATTTATCGTAGATTAGACTTTATAAGGTACATAAGCTACAATAATATGCTTTATCCGGGTCCTTGGGCCAATAAATTGTCAGTATTGTCACATGCATTCTTACACAGTAACACAACCCAATAAACGTGCATATAATATAATATACGTATGTGAGTGGCCAATATATTATTTGTATATAGGTTCCGTTAAAAACGATATGTGTTTATTTTAATATGATATACGTAAATATAGGCACACATAATTTAATATGACATAAATCCGTGATAATTTTAAATGTAGTTACGCAAAAAAACATGATTATGTCAATTTTTAAATTGTACCCTTTAGTGCACTAAAAAATTATTTACAAATTATACAATACGATTCTGTTTTCAGTTGCTTGTTTTATTAAAAAAAAATTAAAATCTTTCGTTTGTATATTTTGTTCATTAAAAAAAAAGTATATATATTAACGCATAGCTATAGCCTATATTATAGTATAAGACACACAATGAGTAATAACAGCTTGGCATTCTTTTACAATTTATATTGGCATTATTTGGCTAGTAAAATTTTTTGACATTCATTTATTTTTCCACTGCAATGAAAATAATTAAAGGAAAATATTATTAACAAAATCCAATACAATTAGAAAAATAAAATAAAATTCGTCTTATAAGTCATTTAAAAAAAAAAAATACAAATTATTTTATGAACATTGAGTTTAAATTTAAAATATCTATTTTAATTATAATATATTCTCATATATTATCGTATCATTGGTCATTTTGTTATAATCTACTATAGTCTATAAGCTGTTATATATCCATAGCATATTCTATTAAATAATGATAACTTTCACTTACCGATATCTCTTTTTACCATTTTAGACGCTTGTTACCTTTACAACAAAAAATCTATGTTGTAACGATGGCTTTATCTTATTTTACTACAAAAGCTTGGAAATTCGACAACTCAAATTTTTTGGGATTAATTGATAAGATACCAGATGTGGACCGCAAAGAGTTTGACTACGACTTCAAAGATATAGATGTCACCGAATTTATAAAAAATGCCACAATCGGCTCTCAAAAATATCTATTTAATGTAGACGAAAGAAAATTACCGTTTGCAAAAAAACTATTAAACCGGTAAGATATATATATTTGAATATTTTGAATAAATTGCTTTATAGTTTTTTTTTTTAATTTCTATCGCCGAAATATTTATTACAGAATTTTTCATTTAATAAATTCTTATTTAAATAAACTTAAACTGATTTTCAGATTCATATGGATGGACAGAATATTAAAAACATTTGGCGCAACAATATTGGTATTCATTTTATTTCATTTTAATATCATACCAAGCGCATTCCTTCACAACATATTTTGTTATTTTTAATTAATTTAATCAAGCTCTAATTTTATGAATAATTTATTTGTTGGGAAACATGATTTTTATATTTATATGTGTGTGTATAATTTGTTTCGGTATAATATTGTTCTTGTTTTACGTTTCAAAATGTTATTAATAATAAACAGCCCTGAACTTAATAGTTTAGTGTTCTCTGCAATAATTAAATGAAAGCCTCGAGTCAATTCCCAAACGTCTTCAATTTACACGAATTCTCAGAAATATTATTGCTTACACTTAGAATCAATATTAATGTATTAAATAAGCTTGTAGTTAGGGCTTTCACCATTTTACCTACTTATTATAATTAATTTTATTATTATCTAAAATAAATGTACAGCTATGATGGTATGCACAATACGCACAGTCTAGCTGTTACGTCAAATTCTACAATTTTAGCATGTACATATTATGGAATTTCTTTGTATGAACAGCAAAGATTATGTAAGTTAAGCCTTTGTGGACTATGGTATGTTAAAACTTACAAAGCGCACACGTTTATAGATATAATTTAGAGTATAGGGTCGTATATAATAAAAGTTAAAAAAAAAAAATAACTCGGCACACCAATAGAATATATTATAAGTCGGTAGACGGGATAAGAGAAAACAATTTGATAGAATTTCTGTTTTGTACTTATATATACAGCACATACGAAAATCCACGACAAACTATGAATTATTAAATATATTTTAATCTTAACGTGACGGCAAGTATAAACTAACACAATAAATAATATAATGCGTGTACAAAATAGTATTTATAATTAGTTACTTACATAATATTATAGGTGGAAATGTGGTAGGTATATTTAGGTATATGTGTTAAACTTAAACACTAATTTTATAAGTATTATTACTAAATAAGAATATATTATATATTTTTATGCGATTATGTTTCATTATATGGTACAAAATATTATAAGAATTGCATAGATTTAATGAAGAAATCGTTGCGACTCTACAACGGGTCAAATGCTCAAGATTCGGCATCAGCTTTCAACTCTAATCGACAGATGTTAGACATCCGCGTTCCTCTTCTCATGAATTAGAAGTATTTTAAATTGGTCAACAACCTTCCTTTTGAAGGTTATAGTTTTTAAAAAATATCTAATCAATTGTTCATACTAGTGAACGAACTTATTATGCGAATCGAGAGCCTCTTACAATATTTTATGTTATTATAGTTCTAAATTATTACAAAGAAATATTTTTCTATCATCATAATTTTTATTTTTATTAATTTTATATTTAACGTTTTCTGTTGTTCATAAAAATATACAGTACAATAATTTTGGCTAGAAAATTATAGGTATTTACCTACTCAAATGTGGGTAACAATATTTTTTATTTTTATCATAAAATAAAAATATAGTCTAAAATTGTTTTGTTTTTTACGACCCTAAAATCATTATTATACTTGAATTAGTACCTATACTTAATAAAACTATATACTTGAGTTCACTCGTGTTAATGATAAATATCGAACTGCGACCTTTGTATGCCATTTTAATAATATTATTATATGTATGATAATTTTGAGGGAGACTAAAAGTGTAGTGTATATTTTATGGTTCTATAGTGTGTATTTAGTAGGGTGTAATTTATATATAAGGTGCAACGAATGTTACAGTAATAATAGTATTTGTCATTTTTGCCAGTTATCGTCAAATTTATTTATGATAATATTATAACATGCAATAAACATGTAATTGTTCATTTCATATTGAAAATATGTCGAATAATGACGCGCGCTTGTTGCCGATGCAATATACCTACTTAACTATACGAAGATGTATTAATTTATAAAAATAAAAACCTAATAATAATATGACTATTATTATATCAATTATTTTATTTGACAAAAAATACTTATACGAAAATACGATTAACTAAGTACAGTAGATTCTCGTCATGTCAAAACTCGAGGAGAGCAGAAAAACTTCAAGATATCGAGTTTTATTAAAATTCTTAAAAAAAATTGGTAAATAATTTGAATATTTAAAGTACTAATACTACATACATATCAATAAACTACAATAATGAAAAAATTAATTTTTTGTGTTGATAGAAATCTATCATTAAAGTTTGTATTACTTTTGTTTTTTTAGAATGTAAAAACTGATTTTTAGGTAATTTAACGCTTAGGTTAGGTATATTGTATAATTAACATATATTCATATTATAAATTACTACAAACGCGTAAAATTACAATCACTATACTCAATCTATTGCTTAATTTTTTGTTCTTACCATAATTAAAATAGTATTTGTTTATTCGAGATGACGAAAAACGATTAATTTTATTTCGAATTATCAAGTACAAAACGCTATTAAGTGTAATGATAGTTTCAAGAGGATTTTAATGTAATTTGAAATAGTGACGTTCGACAAAGAATCTACTTTGCATACAATATATATTTATATATGTTGTATATTTTTCGATGGTATAATGATAAAAAATCTAAAATACTCAATTCGTGGGTACATAAATATTACTTAAAAGTTCGGATATTAATTATTATTAATTTCTTTAAAGTTTCAATTGAGTAGATAAACGATATATTAATTTTAAAATATAGGATGCGAATAAGAGAGTATAATATAATTTTATTAATATATTATATTATATACTACAGAGATCGCATGTAGAGCAGTAATTTAATAAACGAGCGGATGTGTCGGACAATTGTGACAATTATCTATACTATATATAAATATTATATAATTGCTTATATTACATTTATTTTTTTGATAGTAAAAAGTAAAGTATTTATGAACAAATAAAATGGTCTAATATTTTTTTATAGCCCCTTGATTGTTATTTTTTTTATAAAAAAAAAATATGATAACTTTATAATCAATAAAGTTATAGTTTATAGTGTTATAAATTTGTATAAACAAAAAAAACTATAATAATAATAAATGCTAAATACAACGTGTTCAATAATGTTTAACTAGCATAAATCAGTTTAATGATATTAGATAAATAAATAAATATATACCTACCTATTTATCATAATTTTAAGTAGATTTATAAAAATAGATAATATTGACTTTTATACTCAAGTCCAATACTAATGAATGTAAATAATGGTGATAAGTAATAGTAGTAATACTTAACGTAGGAAACTGAACATGATAATTTTTAGCTATTATTTATAATCGTACTTACTAGTGCCTATTGGCTATTTTATAATATTTCAGATTAATAATAATTATACCTGAATCCCAATTATATCTACTTATTTATTACTTGTATTAATCAATGTTCTCGTATAGTCGTTCACTGTTTTTATGTTAATTAATTTTGGCAGTAGGTTTATCAAACAACAATATTATATATATTATACTTAGTACAATAAATTACTGAGATCGGGTCTAAGTTATTTTTCTTATCTATGATTTAAAAAAAAAACTATTTCATAAGATTTAATAATTATTTAGTTTATTTCTGTAGATTGTGTTTGAATACCTATAGTTATTACTTGTTAATTATTTATGTTACACCTAGGTAATTAGTACGTATTATTACGTATCGTATGATTGACTTATAGGTATGTTGTGCAATGAGCTTATTTATCAAGTATAGGTTGGTACCTATATATTATATAACACATTTTTTTCAAAAATCTGATGTGTGTAAGAAAATCAAGAGACAACAAGAGATTTACACATTTAATAACACTCATTCGCAGGGTCGACGTTAGGAGGAGGCAAAACCGAAGCATTTGTCCAGAGTCTCGCGCCTTTAATTACACCTATGTCCTATAGACTATAGGTGACTATAGTAATTGGTTAAGGTTAAATAAGTTTTGCCCAAGGCTTTGTAAAAGGTAGCGCCGGCCCTGCTCATTCGTTTCAGTACGTTAAATAAATTAAAATGATGTTAATACTATTTACAATTTTACGATTATCAAATTACCCCTTTAAACGATCGAAATTAAATTATTAATCAACACCAACGCGTCGTATAATAGTTCTATCAGTTCTATGTATCTTATACCCTACCAACGAGTTCGTACGAAATACTAATGTAATAAAAAAATGTCAAAATACATGAATTACATTTATATAGACTTAGTGTAAACTGTGAATCGGTGGTCGGCAACCTTTTTTGTAATTTAAAGTTTCGCGAGCCGTGTCGGACAAAAATTAAAAATGTTCTTATTTTAAAATGTTTAATTATCATGTAAAAATGTTACAGCTCAATAGTTCATTAATTCAATAGTTAAAAATTAGAGAATATTGTTCACTATTTTTTCGATTTCCCTATCAAAATTACTTACGAGTATGCATCACGCTCTACGCTGCACATGGTTGAGATGATCATCTGCGTGTTAAACTTGATCGCGGGTGTTGGTTTATAATTTTTTTCATGTAAAAAAAGGTCTATTAGCACACACATGTAAATCCAAACTTACAATTATATTTTGCAGCTATATTTTTAATTTTTGAAAATGATGGAGTAAGTTCAGCATAATGAAGTAAAAACGATTATTTAACTGCATTTATAAGAACACCTTGTGACTGAAAATCTATAATTTCCATTTAAAGCAAAGCTCAACAGGAACGTCGTCAACCGTCAACATAAATATTTAATGGATTGGCGAATAATTGAAAATACTGTGAACATCGTTTGAATTATTGAGAGCTATTAGGCATTAAATTCGTATTGAAGTATCGAAATAGATTGAACAAATTTAACTGATTAAAATGAAAATTTTGAAAATTCAAAATGTTTTTTTCATGCAGGAAAATGTGTTTATTCCCTTTTTTAAGATAAGATCGTAGGAGTTTCAACTTTACTTCAAAAGGTATAATATGAGACACATATCAGGAAAAAGTTAATTTTTTTCCTTGTAATTTCATATTAAGTTTATTCATATATACATCAATATATTAACAGAAAACGCAACTTCAGAAATTTAAACTTCATTTTTAAACATAGAAGCGTTTTTTTTCCCTTTACTTTCAAAACATCGTATAGCTCTTAATGTAACATAAGGTCAAGATTTAATAAATAATATACAATTCAATCATTAAATTATCATTTATAGATATAAAATATGTAAATTTTAAGAAATAGCTAAAAATATTAAATTTAATTAGTAGTTATTTTGGAGCGAGCCGCATGGAATAGTAGCGTGGGCCTCCAATTGCCGACCACTGTTGTAAATGAACAAATTTGAATGCACCCAAAACATGTATATTAACATATTTTAATATAACACAGATAAAGACCAGTAGGTCGTATTACTATTTATTATACATAATATTATAATAATTAATAATATGTTAATTATTTCAAAAACTGTAACACAAGTGGCTACCTACCTACATACTTAATTCTATAGAATGTTTCGGGAGTATAATATGTTAATCGTATAATAACAACTGCAGCTGACTATTGTTACAATATTGTAAGTAAAGTAGGTTTATAGTGTTTATACTCGTACAGTTGTATATGATAATCCGGCATCTGGTATATAAACTACATAATTATATGTATACTATTATTACTTTATAACAGTGCCTATAATAGTGAGTATCAGAGTATTTGTATAGTCAATATTATGATATATGACTAAAGTAGTAATAATACCTTTATCAATAACCAATAAATATACCTATACTATACGTATATAGTGATTATAATAATAGAACGATAGCATAGTATACTAATAATTAAGCAAATCACTTCCTATCAGTATTCAATGAAAGTTTTCGTTTAAAATCAACAGGTTCACTTCACTTCAACAGTTCAATTTAGTATTTGCACATAGATACCTATTAAGGCCCAGTCATGTCGTCTACAATTCAACAACATCTAAAACGCGATATAGGCTTTTAAAAATACATGTATGAAATTAAATTTGTCAGTTTTAATTTCAATTTCAATTATCGATATTACTGATTACTATAACTGATTTAAATTAAAAATAATAAATTGATTTTTTTTTAAATTTCTAATTTTTAATTAAATTTAAAAAATAATTATTGTATAAAATATAATTTGTATATTATAATGTAAGCACATCGTATTATAAAAAATGTAATTACCTACAACTTAGCATAATAAATTAATGTATCTATAAACGTGCATGGCAAATAAAATGAAAAACTTCTTTTTTTAAATTAATAAAAAGAAAAATCCTAATAGTATTGTCGTTCATTAGTTTTTGTGGTCTCGTAAACTTTCACTAAATCTCATCAGTTTTATTTATGTTCAACGAGAGAAAAAGGAAAAAAAAACACTTAATGATAGATCACAACCCGCAGATTAATTAATAAAGCCAGAAAAAAAAGTTAGAATTAAAATAATTGGATTAAACTTCAGATAAAAATTAATCGAACCACTTAGACGTTATATCTATATACATAATATCACGATAAAAATGAAAAATAAGATTACATTTTTAAAGATTATAATATAATGTATACATTTATACGCAAAAAAACTCGCTGTATAGTATAATATAATATTATATAGGTATCCAGAGTATAGTCTTGTTACCGAGTGTTCGCCACGTCATTATTTTTTTTCCTCGTTACCCGTATTCTATTTCAAATCTATATAATTGTAGTCGATTCGATGTATCGTATTAATTTTTATAAATTTAAATTGAGAAAAAACTTTTTGAAAAAAAAAAAGATATTCTAATGAAGAGAACGAAATTACGATAAAACTCTCATCGCTCTGTATATTATAATAGTATAGTGAGTGCCAAATACAACTTTGTTAGTTTTTACTTTTTATACCTACAATGGGTGGAGACGATCAAGTTCGGTGTGTATTACATAAAAAAAAATCATCAGGCAGATTAAATAAAAATATAACTCGTTTATTACAGCAGCAGAGGTCAGAATATGAGACAATAATTAAATGCGCACCTAGAGTTAGACAGAAATTAGATAAAATACATGCCTCGTTAATACAGTTACAGCCAATAATTACACGTTAAAATAGCTTCGATTGATTTATTCGAATGTTCAATGTCCATTACCGTACCATCGTACGATGGGCAATTGCCGCTAATTGTTATTGTTACAATTATTATTATATTATCATATTATTATAATATTATAATAATATAAAGAAATTGTAGCGTTTTTATTTTCCACGATTAATGGGCCACAGCCAGAGAAATATAAATAATGACAGTTATAATAATAATAATATTGCTGGTATTTCCAAATGCCAAAAGTTGGCCGTTTCCACATTTCAATATACCTATAATACACGTATTGAATCAGCAACGGACAGGTTTACTCGGCGACGACAATCCACAACTTTTTACGGGATAATAATGACTATAAACCTACACCACTGATGTGGGTCATACATACATAATGTACTCAATATAGTCATGAATCGAAGTATTATATGTGTATATAATTACTTACAAATCTAAACAAAACATAAAATACATAATATGCCCGTGTTATATAATATATATATATACAATATATAATTATATTAATGTATATCTATAAGCATGTACAGCGCAGGTATATAAGTATGAAGTATCATAGATCATAATAATAGTATTACGTGACTTTTGTAACTATTCGAACAACAACTTCAATACAACAAGTATTATCAAATGTGTATAATAATATTGTGTATATTATACGGAGGTACCTACTGTGAATTGCATACCTATATTTTAATTATTCATAGCAATATAATATAGGCAAAGGTTGGCAAGTCGTTGAATGTAATGAAATGTATATTCTGTATAGGTAATTTATGTGGATATGACTTACTATGAAACCATCATTATTAAATCATTTAAAACCGAAAATGTCAAAAAAAATTTTAATATTAACTTTTTGGCATGTGCTTGAATCATTTGTAAAATTTAATAGTTATTTCAGCAGTAAATTTAACTAGTTGATTAGAAAATTACTTAACTAGTTATTATTAAGAACTAAATTAATTTAAAATTATAAAAATAATATTTTTTTCAACTTGAGATTCTGTTTTGAATTACTTTATAATATTATATTATTCTGATTTCTGGTAGATAGAAATATCATATCCGATTTTCCAGATAATATATTATGACTTATGAGTAATTAATCAAGAATCAATAGAATCATACTCGCTGATTTTGCAAGTTAATGATATTCCGGCTTATCTCATTCTTATTATAGTAAATATTTTAAAACCTATAAATACATTTTAATACAGCTAATCAAAGTTTAAAATAATATAGAATAATTTTAATTGAATAGTCGATAGGCGATGTCCAACAATAACACAATTACACAACAATATTTCTTATAAAAGTACCCATCTAGTATTAGTACCTTAGTAGTAGTATACATTGTAACGTACTACTATTGATTATTTAGTAAAATCGAATATTATATAATCAATGGTACTTATTACTATTACACTATTACGTAGCCACGTAGGTAACATATTTTTATGTTTATAAATTGGTATTAAACTGTTATTATACTGTGCCATTGTGTTATCTATACACATCATACAACTATATTTGATTGAATTCATTAAATGGTAAATTTGAATAAAATTATTGTTATTGCATTTTTGCATTTAAATTGAAGAACATAATCGCAGCTAATCGAATCGTGAAATAGTGTTGGTTTTTCAATAGGGGGTTTTTTTTTTCTTTCGTATAAGCGTTAACGGTTTTTTGGTTAGAGGGAAATTTCCATATGACTCCTTTATAGATTAAAAATCGATTTGCATGCATATTAGGCACCTATATAAGTCATTTGCTAGCATCAATGTCTATTATAGTTTTTCAAATAATATAGGAAAACCGCTTTAACTTTATGACTTCACGTTGATCAAAAATTGCCGTGACCGACATAAGAATATTATTTATTTATGTCATGATACAATTTTTACATATTTCAAAATATAACCAAATATAATTTTTTTTCACTAACATATTATTATAAAAAACTGATTTATTGAAATATTCATTATATCATTAATATAATTTTCGATGCCCAAGAAAATAATCGGAAATCAACCCGAACGTATTAAAAACAGATATGGAAATATTGGTTAACTACTATGATAGAGATTAGGGACAAAGTTATAACTAATAATATACTCAAATTCATATTTTAATGCTTGATCATTATTGATAAGATTAATAATAAATTATTAAGTATCGCGTAAAATTCTGCGCATACACTTATGAGTGACTTATAGTATATTATATTTAATATAAATATATTAAATTAGAAAAGTTTACTACGGATTTCGTTCGACACGAGCACGACCACAATAATAACGAATAATACGAGTACCTACCTTACCAAGTATCGTATTAATTAAAACACTGCACATTAATTTCCAAAAACAAACATACAAAAAAATAAAGGTCACTGCGGGGATGACGTGATCTAATGAAAAAATATGAAAAAAACAACATCCACATCATAATATCCTCAATTAAATTATATTCCATCGTCTAGTTGGTCTTTTTCTCCCGCGAAGCCGTGGAGGTAAATAATATACTGTTAATTTATATGAAATACAGCGCAAGTATCTGTAGAGCACTGATGTTGTAGACTACAATTTGTAGTTCCAGAAATAATGTTTTCCTTTATGAAAATGTATTTCTTCAAAATACCCCTTCTTTCTTCTCTAGAATAGCGGCAGAACCTATATGTAATTTCGGGAAAATTAATATTAGCATAACACTGAAATCAAACTTATGAGCTTTCTGCAATATTATGTCTGCACCTGGGTAGGTACCCGCCCTGGGTGATTATGTTTGTTACAAGTTGTAACTGCGTGGAAAATTTCTAAATACGCCCTGTATTTAAAAAAACAAATAATGTAAGTATTAATTTTAAAAATACAATTTTTGTAATACAATGAACTTATGAACTTTTTGTTATTATTATTATTATTATTATTATATTAATACTAATTACTATAAGTGGCGTGATAAGAAAAAAAAAAAAATGATAATTAAAAATTTAAATGTTCTTCCTGGATTGTGACACACAAAATTCTTTGATGGCAGTATCATAATACATAATTGATGGATGGAGGAAAATTACTTTCGTTGTTTAATATGACTAAAGCAAGTTTTTGCTAATGATAATGATAATAGGTATCATAAATTATGGTAACAAATATCAAAATATCAAAATATATCACTAATTGTAGGGAATAAGTGAATGGAGTTATGAGAGCATTAAAACAATGAAAATTTAAAAAAAAAAGTCCATCCCCTCAAAATTAGCCGTCCGCGGCAACAGTCAGTTCCTCTCATGAATACGGCTCTGTATATTATTATCTACAATCTACCTACATAAGTATTATGTTTATGTACACGGTACACCACAACTGCCAATAAAACACGATTATATAATATTATTTTAGTCGACGATTGCGGGTTATTTGTGTATTTCACAGTATATACATTCACCGTCCGTTTGCAGTTGAATAAATTAACGATAATTAATCGGAACAATATTTTGCAGAGGAATACTCGTTTAGGTAGGTAATTCGCATCGTACGTACTTAATAACATTACCAATTATAATGTTCGATTATTGTTGTACACGGTTTATTATAGGTACTAGGGCAATGGACATATTATAATTCTTTGAAAAATATACACAAAATAATATGTAAGCATTAAAAATGTT